>NC_142521.1:48115964-48210964 GCF_964205215.1 Stylophora pistillata
AAGAGAGCATAGTTGACATTCATCCATTGTCAAGACCATCGGAATGGAAGAATCGTGGCGTCATTTCTAGTTGTACGCGGCTTTACCGTCAATGCACATCATGTGGAAGTTGTTAGAGCAGACATTACATCGGTAGGAACGTTGATTTTTGCATATAGTTTTACTGCAGGAGTAACAGGCCAATGAAGGTCCCGGGTTTGGACATATGTCTCCACATTTAAGCAGGCTAAAGCAATTGAAGGTAGCAACATGGCCGCTGATGTAGTTAAATCGTGGACCAAAGAATTGTCTCTTGTAGCAAAATAAAACGTTCTTTGATGAATAAAGCTTTCTTGGTAAAGTGGCTAGGTGGTTAAGTTTCCCGGGAGACCACGTCTCCGATCACGTAAATCACATCTTCGATTGCCGTGTTGCCAGCATGGTTGTCCTGATAGTGTAGTGGTCGTCACCACTGACTAGTAACAGGGGGACGTAGGTTCAAATCCCGCTCAGGGCAAATTTTCTTTTCAAACATTTATTCTATTTAATGATTACTTGGGGTGTACAGGGTCAGGGTTTCCCTCGTATACATAATTTGTTTAATTGAAATTACCCTGTATCCGTAATTGGATCCTCCTCTGTCATCCGCTAAGTTGACTTCGGTCGTGTATCTTTAATAGATCCTTAGTTGGGTTTCATATGGGGTTATAGGCTTCCCCTACCCCGTCACCTTGAAAATTAAGTTTCCCGGGGGACCACGTCTGCGATCACGTAAATCACATCTTCGATTGCCATGTTGCCAGCATGGTTGTCCTGATAGCGTAGTGGTCATCACACCTGACTATCCCACGATGGACTGCTCGCACTGCAATGACACCGAAACGCTCGATCATCTTCTCCTCCATTGCCCCGCTCTTAAACCCTTCTGGGTGACCATACAAAAATACGTCACCGACATATCCAACGACAACATAACCCTGACACACCCCATAGCCCTTTTTGGTGTCCCATTAACGAAGGCTAACGCCCACTGGCGCAGCGAAATCAACCTAATTAATTTCATTCTAAACATGGCGCGCTACGCTATACATAAATCGGCAGTAGAACTCCGTTTAGGCGATATTCACATCACACCACAGTCTATTTTTAATGCTAAAGTTAAACACTTTATTCAAAAAGATTTTCAAGTACAACAACACACAGGTCTCAGCTACTATTTCCCTCTGAAATGGTGCATTAACGATACTATTGTAAGCCTAGTAAATGAAAGACTCCATTTTCACCTATAGAGACCTATTGGCATACGTAATTCAGGCTAGAATCGCATAGCTTAAGGCAAACAAGTGCTCTGATTGGTCAATACGTCGACCGGAAGAAAAGGTATTTAGCGTGGAATCGCACCAATGCATAGAGCGATATCGCTGACGTGAGTCGCGATCAAAAATTATTGTTACGAACGTAAAAACGTAAATACAACTAGTGCTACGAAAATATGAACAAATTTAAACAGATTTATAGAAAACGAATGTCTTCCAAATTTTGAATTCAAATTCAAATTTTTAGAAAATTGGAGGAAACCACTCACGCTCAAAAGTACGAGAAAACACACAGAAAAAAAAATCAAAATGCCAGAGACAAGGGAAGAAAGTCAAGCGACAGTTCTTGCCGAGGAAAACCAAACAAGCGTTACGAAAGAAAACCAAAACAGGTATCAATGCCGAAAAAGGTCAAGCATCTTTATCGGGAAATCCAAACCATTGTAGCCTATACAGATAGCGAACTGGCCTCTTTTAGAGACAACATGGTTTCAAAAAACACTAGACGGCAAATTCACAAATTCGAGTGGTCGCAAAATAGTCATCCAAGCGCTCCGTGATGATTTCAGCCGACTGGAGATATCAGAGCTCACTGGCCACTCCAATCCGGAATCCATATCCAGCTACAGCCATAATCCTCTGGAAAAACAGCGGCGAATTTCGAATAAGTTTGCCGGTTTCAACCCAAGCACGACAACTACCAACGGCTATTCAAGTCATGCTTTACGGGAGATTGTTCTCAATAGCTCAGCCACGCCAAGCAACACAGCAGCTACTAGTGACATTGACAGCAATGTCAGTCGTTCTAGTTACCTGACGGCAGGAGCAGTTGGCGGCGGGATGTTTAATGGAGTAACTTTTAATATTTCTCCAGTAAATATTTCCATAGACTTTCAGTCCAGCATTGACACCAACGAGCGACTCACCGCAACGAAAGAAAAACAGTTAAAATTGTGACTTTTAACCTATTTTGAACTGTTTTCCCTTAGAGTTTACCGAGAAATTCCAGTCTTAATCATTATATTTTGAATACACTTTTTTTATAACTGTAAGGCCCTTACCGGTTTTTTGAAGATCTTGCTTTGATACCGGAACGCTTGAAATTTTCATTTCGCTTGAGGATTTGACCATTCAGTTGTTGATTGTCGGCGCCACATTTTGCCAAGTTGAGTGGTAGCAGGCAAATCTCTGTCTTAAATAACTCCTTATTTTGTACTTTCAGTTTTTTGCTGACGATTGTAAAATGTTAGGCACTGCTTTCTCCACGACTTTGAAATAAAAGTGGTTTTCATTCTAAAAATATCTTGTTCCCGCCATTCGCTAGATATTGACAACTGACTTTTAAAGGGTTTCCATTGTTTGCGCACTGGCGCGGCGCACAAAAGTAAAAAACATCTCGTTTCACCCAGTGATTTGGTGGCTTTAGCTATGCGATTCAAGAAAAATTCACGAGGTACAAATAAAATTGTCGACGGTTCAAACGTGAGCGACTTACCTTGCTTTCTATTCCCTTAACAATGACAGTTCTGACAGTTGACTTTAAAATGGCTTTCTAGGGCGCGCGTACGGGATAAAAACAAACAATAATATTGTCGTTTTAATTTCTTGTTTTCTTATTTCTATTCAGTTATGCGATTGAAGAAAAATTCACTGCCTGAGTGCCCTTTTCAAATATCTCTGATCGTAACCGTCATTTCTGACAGCCGCCTGATGATTGCTTCGCATGAAGCATGAAACTCAGAGTAGCGAATAAATGACCGAATAACCAACTCTTGGATTATAATTCATCGCTCTAGTTCAGCTATTGAGCACTTTTAAGTTGATGAGGATTTCAACCCATTCCTTGATTATGTATATATATATTTAGTATACTTTCAGAGCTGAGCAAAGAGTTTCTAACAATCTGATTGGTCGAGCGGTTCCTTATATGACGCTATATAAACCGCTCCGCGCGGTTTATATATAAAATGTTCAACTAAAATGTTAATAAATGTTACTAAAATGTTATGATTTTAGAGATTTCTCTGTTGTTCAGCTCTGAAGTTATACTGAAACAATTATTCGCCTCAGGTTCGGTGAATATTGTCGAATTATTCGACGATATTCACCGAACCTGAGGCGAATAATTGTTAAATATATATCATTATTACACGACTCTGGCAGTCAGAGGGCCAATAACTAAAATCAACCAATCAAAATGCTCTATTGCCGGTCCAATATTCTCTAAGTATTGGACCGGGCACTGTCCCGAATGGTCCCGAATGATACCACACTTGTGTCCCTTTGAACTTCAGTAGTATAATAAATCTCTTATTAACCAAGCTTGCTCGGGACCGTACTGGAAGAATATCGGTTCTCGGTCTTTTTTGTACGGACCTTGCTGCGCTCGGTCCGTACTGTCAAGACCTCGGGCCGATATTCTCCCAGTACGGCCCTCGCGCTTGGTTAATAAGATATATGTATTTTCTACAGTTATATATATATTATATACATGGCTTAGACGATACCACAAAGGTTGGGTCGTTTGGGGTGACCGTCTCGGTTCTCCCCCATCCTAGCATTAGCACTGCACTGATGAGGCCCAGAAGGCCGAAACAGTACTGTCTGCAGTTATATATATATATATGTTTTTTTTTTTTGTTTTTTTTTTTTCTTTTTTACGAGGTTCTTGTAAATCTCAGTTTTTTTGGGTTTCTTTTTTTTTTTTGAATGTAGATATATTGATTTCTCCCGGTACATAGCTTTTATTCTTTTGTTAATATCTTTTGTGTTTGTCAAATTTTGATTGCGTATAGTAGGTCCACATCAGCCCTTCGGCTACCAAACAATCTCAACCTACTTATCAAATAAAGTTTACCTTACCTTACCTTGTTTTAATATGGGGTCACGCAACTCTTTTACAAATTAACCTTCTGGAATTTTTTTTTTGATGTTGTTTTTCTTTCTTTCCTGTAAATATGCCACTATGCCATTAAATTGTAATAAATAATATAAGAAGGAGCTTTAAGACATCGACGTGTTAACCCAGCAGTCAATACAGAGCTTAAAAATTAAAAACCCTTTTTTATTTTCTAAGCATGATACACATTCAGTGTAATGACTGATTTTTTGGACTCTAATAAAAATATATTTTTGACAAAAGATGTTAAAGTCAATCCCTGATGAAGTTGGTAGATTGGGTTTGGATTTGGTTCTAGCTATCTATTGCACGTAATATATAAGATTATATCAAATTCATTAGCATATATTTAGTACTGGACCAAATAATATATGTAAGATTTATAATGTCTTGTACTCTGTTATATAAGTAGTGGTTTTTCTATTAGAGAGCTAGTCTAGAAGTTTTACCTGAACTGACGCAAGACACCCTGGCAGTAAACTCAAAAGGCATCATTTGCCGGTTAAGAAATAATTATCAAAGAGATCTTCGTAGTAATGAACACTACTTAAGAGCCAATGCCTATAACAATCGAGCAAAACTGAAATTTCGCGGCCAAAGCCGAAAATTTTTTTCGCTGATATTTTGCCCAGCCATAAGGATTGGTAAGTAACAAAACGCGATCTGGTTTGTTTACAGAAAGGGCGCTTTAATTTGGAGAAAATCGATAAAATCTATTTTTTCAGTCGCCAACTTCAAAACAGCAAAAATTTAAGTCGAAATAGGCCGTTTTCAGAACTTCGCTTGCATCCAAAAGGGAATAAAGCGAAATAAAATATTTTCCGATGCATCAGTTCAAAGAGGGTTTTACTTCCAGTTTGGTGGTAAATATTTATCTCAGCAGTAATCTAAACAGAAACAATAAATAACCTTCCGAGAACTGCTTTATTTTTAACCGAAAAATTTACATTTTTGCTGAAAGTCGCGATTAAAATTTTACGCATATGCTACACCTTGGTTTACCCTGAGGCTCAAACCACAAGTGCTCTAAACATTGTACTAGAACATGTAAAAACTGGCTTGGGTAATTAAGTTTGCCCTTAATTGATACGAACTCTCTGAACTCTCCCTTTCAGGGAGAAATCAGTAAAACCGTCAGCTAAAGAGAACATCACAGTACCAAATGTTATCCGCATGATAACACCAGAGTCTATGGTCAAGTAGTGTTTGACCTATTCACAGGAATTTGGCTTCTCTCCGCTGAGCCGAGGAATAGTCTTGAGAACCTTGACTGTTTGTTTCGCCTCTGTACGAAAGCCTCTTCAAGGTCTCGATTGTATAAGTAAGTAAGGGAACAAAGGAGCGGCTGAAGTCTGCAAAGCGTTATCTTAAGATCGAAATTGAAAAAACTTTATGATATGCATATATAAAGATCTCATCAAACAGGTTCAAGCATGAAAAAGACGCTTGTCCTAAAGTATATGTTTTCTGCAAACGTGATATGATGACATCATTAGTAACGTCACTACGTCTAAAAGGGCATTTTATCTCAGTGCGAGGACAGGCACTGATCAGCACTTCACATATTTGAAACAGAAATCTTATACAGCATTTAGAAATTCCAGTTTGCCTGAGTGATAAAAGTGGGAGACTAGATCGGTGGATATATATTTTCGGTGGATATATATTTTCTTTGTTGGAGCGTACAGAAACTTAACCTAACGTGTTGTTAAATGTTTTCAAGAAGATACACTCTAAGCGACCTTCAGGTTGTTGTCTCTGGTCACGTGACTAGAAAGCTCGAATTTGTTTAAAAGACGGCTTAAAAATTCCATTTTTCCTCGTTACTGAAGCATATTTTCTTTCATGTGTTCACCTAGGCAAATAAAAGGTGATAATCTTAAACTAACTGATATTGTCTTTGCAGGTGCACGTTTCGAAGCAATCCAACATTCCAGACCATTGCAGAGCGTATGCCCTGAGTAATACAAAGAACAAGGATTATCAGATGACCTGTCCACATGATCATCTAGAAACCTGCGATCGTTGTGAGTTGCTCGTGTCAGTTCTGGCTGATAAACACGACGCTCTTGAGAAGATGTTTGATAGCCATGTGTCACGTGACGTCATAGAAGAGTTGGCCTCTATTGACACAATCTAATATTGATCACTCCAGTTGGATTCGAATGGTGATTTTTCCTACAAATTTAAATAAATCTGATATGCTCATTAGAATTTTAATGATCAAGAATGGGGGATACCGAGCTGGATTTTTTGTCAGAAGATGCCTGGGAACAAGATTAAAATTTATTTTCTGGTATTAATTTGCTTAATTGCCTCGTATGAAAGACCAATGTGTTTCCAAAACGGGAGAGAAGTCAGTGTAAAGTTTTTATCTTTGCTCAGTATTTCAACTCAAAACTATATTTCACCTCTCCCACCGATGTTCTTATACAAGTTGTCATATTCTTCCGATTAAAGGCATCCAAAAACAGTAACATACTAAGTAACATTGTGACTGGAATTACATCTCATGTCTGATATCTTTGTCTTGCTTTAACAAGCTATATCTAACGATTCTAGCTCTAATTGTGACTGAGAGTTCTTATCTGAGACCAGTGGTGTATATTTTCTCATCCCATCTTTTCTCTTTTCATGAATCATACGCCTTGGAAATTTCTAGGTGAAGTGAATGGTTTACATCACATCTTCATTGCAATTATTTACGGATTGGAAAACGTTGTTTTAACATATCAGGCTTTCTCATTTGATTCAATAGGACTCAGTAGATAAGACTGCCTTAAATTTCAATGAATGCGTTTAAACCTGTACTCTCAGAAATGACTGAATTCTCAAGTGAGGCTTCATAACACTTGGGAATGGTCGATTTCTCTTAATTCAAACTTTGCAAGTATTTAAATAACTTAAGCTCGGCAAATGAATATTGTTGTCGATCGGACGTCATTTTGGAATTGATATTCTTGAGCAGTCGATCAGAAATAGATCACTGGAGATATTACATCAATACCAATCTAACTAATAGTTTATTCGGAATTGAGACCAATGGAAAAATAATAATAATAACAGGGTTTTGTTGTCGATCGGACGTCATTTTGGAATTGATATTCATGAGCAGTCGATCAGAAATAGATCACTGGAGATATTAAACCAATACCAATCTAACTAATAGTTTATTTAGAATTGAGACCGACTAAGCACTGAGATGTGGTATTATTTTTGTAACTAACAACAACATCTGGGTGAACTATACAAGGAAAACATATTTTCGAAGCCTTAATGAAGGAATTCTGCAGTTTTGGTCAGCGATAAAATGTCTCTTCAAATCGAAATAAAGTCGGCTTGGGTGCTGACCTTTGCTCTGATGTAAATACCTGCAGCGTGTATGTGGGTCACACTCACGTCAACATTTATGTCGGGAAAGCTATGCACTGCTGGTTTGTAATTAACGTTTACTTCTTTTACACTGTGAGATTTTCTTTTAATGTTTTTACTATCAAAAACAGTTTAAGCTTTGCAAATCTGTTGGGCAAAGCATGACGCAAATAGGGCTATCGAGAATTACCACATATGACCGCCTCTCAACAAAAAGATACGCACTAGCGGGATATGGGCCCTACTTCGAAAGGAAGCAGTGCTTTCCAGTGACGCTGAGGCAATATAGGTTGTTTTTTCCGAAATCGCTGCACAATGCATATATAAGCCTGGTAACCTAATAACTTGAGACATTAATCAACTCTACACGTTTCTGTCAAGAAGGGTAAAGCTTATGTGAGCAGCATCTTGGTTCTTTAGGTTGGTTCTTTTGGGCTCTGATAATTCACTCGGGAAACCGATTGACAGGAAAAGTACGCTAAATACTGAACATCTTGAACGTACTTAAGTGCTTTTTCCTTTTTGGAAAGTTATTAGACTCTGTCTTATACCGTCAGTAAAAGGTGTTGGACAAAATGACATCAAAACGGTAGAAGGAACTTTACGTTGATGACTGACCGATAGTTTCAACGATACTAAACACTGGAACGGAACAGAAAAGATCCTGATAACTAAAATACGCCGAAGTGTTTGCGGATATATCACATCAAGTGAGTTATTCACGTGGATTAGCGAGGGAAGATACAATTATTCTGTAGAAACTAGAGTTTAAGCTCTAGTTAATATTTTGCATTTCTGGATAACTCTTTTGTTTGCAGTTGGAAATTTCGTTTGTACAGCCATCCTTTGTTGACAGCTGAGACTCCGTAGATCGAGCTGATGAGAAAAAGGCACAGCGAAGGAAAGGGATATAAATACAGGAAAAAGTAACCACTTGTTTTTAATATCAGTTGGAGCACGTAATACAGGGTATTTATAAAAGGCCTTTGTAGTATTTTGTGGACGGGATAAAAAATGTTTGTTTATTTTGCTGTTTCGAATTGTTGCTCGCTGTCTAAGACCAGAAGTAGCGTAAAAATTTTTCCTTATCGACCAAGTAATGAGATGTAAGGTGGTGCAAAGAGAACGATGCAGCTGACTCAAAATTTTTTGGAAAAACGTCTAAGAAAATGCAGTGTCTGAATGGAAATAAAAATCTGACATGATAAGCAAGGGTTTGAGTTTGAGAAATTGGCACTTAAATTTCATAATTTGGTAAGTGTTTTTCTTCTTAAGGTAATGGCAAAAAAAAAAAACTCAACTGAAATAAGTTATTGGGTTTAGTTTGCAGTAAAATCAATATCAAAACTGCGTGCTTTTTATCTTTATATCTATATTTTTTTAAAGCTAATTTTATCAAACTTTTTATCGTAAAAGATTGTCATGACAACCATTTTGTCTGACGTCTTTCGAAAGTTACTTTAACTTACATTAACATACCAACCCATAAAATTCACAGCATACCAGCTGAATAACTTATTTGGCATAAACCTGAAAAACCTGACTACGTCATTGTGATGTGGAGGCCCTCTCCACGCACAGGTTGGGCGTTTGTGGGGAGGGGGGATAACCGCGGTAAAAGTAGTTACCACCGAATTGGAATAACAATAATAGAATTGCCTCAGTCTTGCAGAAAGCCTTGGCTCTAAAAGTATTAAAGCAAACCACCACCATGACATGAAACGGTTTGGTTTAGTCTGGTGACGTCCTCTTTCTCTTGATCTTTGAAGGACATGAATTGCAGTGATCAAGGGGAAAATTGTATCTTGGTTCATTTGTGCTTGACATAAGACCATTTAAACTGCAGTATACAAAATAACTTGACGCTGCCTCTTGTTTGTTTGTTTTTTTGTAGTTACAAAACTCTGACACGTGAGTCATGGCATTTGAGATAATCGTAACAACAATACTCCTCATATTCTGCTCAGTGGATATCGTGGGGAATTCTCTTGTTTGTGCGATAATATGGAAAAATAGAAATCTCAGGTATATTCAAAAGTTGCACACAGTAAAACATCTCCATTAAGGAATATCTATTTTAAAGACGCCTCTCCAGTAGGCGCTGCTTCTAGCGGTCAAGATCAGACCGATTATTCTAAGAGCTGCAAAAAGAGTAAGGTGTAAACGCAAAACATTTAATCCAAAATAGTATGTGAAAGATGGCAAATGTTTCAGCTCGGTAAAAAGTAAAGATCTAGATAGATATTTTGTCTTCTTCTCACGAGCCTGGGACATGGGGAATATCTGAGTCCGTTAGAGGATTTGAACCTCTGTACCTCGGCAGTTGAGCATCGAGGCGCGGAAAGTCTGAGGTTTTATACCCCACGGGAATTTTGCGACGTTTTCTAACTAAGGAAGCCAATTTTATAAGCGAACTCAACACCCTCTTGTCAATACTAATCACGCCTCTGCATATTTTACTCACCGCAGGGCCCCCATTCATATTCTCCTTTTTAACCTTGCTGTGGCGGATGGTGTCTTTGCATTGCTTATTACTCCAAAACTTATTGTGAGTCTCAATATAAAGCACCCAGAGGGGGTGGCTGGTACAGTTTTATGCCGGGTGATAACTGGTGGAGCTTTCGCATGGTATGCAGCAATATGTGCCATATTCACTCTGGTTGCAATTGCCGTCGAAAGATATTTTGCAGTCCATGATCCGTACGGCAAGAGATGGAATCTCTCGAAACGGAAATTAAAGGTTTGTTCTGTTTCGGTTTTTCTGCATTGAAAGTTATGACGAAAACGTTCAACAACTCTCTCGCGAACAATATTCGTGCACTGGCATTAACAAGCACATGACTCGGGATAGGTGTTAGGAAAGTCTCAGTCCCTCTTGTAAAACTTACTGAGTTTGGTCTAATAGGAGCAAAGATCGGTGCGAAGATCGAAATGGCAGACCAAAAAGAATTAGCCCAAGTTAACTGGTCAAAGTCTTAAAGGTGAAAACCGAGAAAGATCACCAAACCGAATATGCAGCTATGTCAAGTGTAATTGTAGCCCAAATATCCCTTGCAATCTAGATCACTTTCATGTGCAAAACGGCTAGAAATGACCGTAAGCAAAGTGGATTATACTAAATGAGATTACTGCAAATGTTTCATATCCTGTGAACTTTTTTATATACCTCGCGCACCTGTTCTTTGCAACCTCCGTAGTTGGATGATGTACATAAGAAACCGTATGAACGAAGGAGCATTTTGTGATTATCGGCAAGTCCTATGGGTGCCGGCCAACAAACTTACGGAATCACGGAATACGCAGGCAGTTCATGCAATTAATAATGGTGATGGGACTGAGTGGAGTCTAATTATGTCTGTAATCATGGGAGTGATAAACAAAATTAATAATAATTATTAATAACAATTAATAATGGTCATAGGACTGAGTGGAGTCTAATTATGTCTGTAATCATGGGAGTGATAGACAAAATTGGACGACCGCGAGGTGGGAGTGCGATTTGTCAATAACGAGCAGGATTATGTTCAGAATTGGAAGACACAAAGTCCTGTCGCCGATAAATCAAAGCTATGATAAAATATGAGAAAAAAGCCAGATATCGTTTATACATTTTAAAACTTTATACATTTTACATTTTATACGTTTATACATTTGAAAAACGACAAAAGGTAACTCGGCAACAACAGTTTGCGCACGTGTACATGACGCATAAGTCCAATCAAACGTGCATGATTTGTACACTGTTCAATTAAAGGTATGAAGCTTTGACAATGGCATTGTTAGTGTCACCGACATCATCATCATCATCAGAAATTGGCATCGTCACTATTATCATTATTATAATTATTGTTAGTATAATTTCAGAGCTGAGCAAAGAGTTTCCTGAAATCTGATTGGTCGAGCGGTTCCTTACATGACGCTATATAAACCGCTCAACGCGGTTTATATAAAATGTTAAAATAAAATGTTAATAAATATTACTAAAATGTTATGATTTTAGAAATTTCTCTGTTGTTCAGCTCTAAAATTATACTAAAACAAATATTCGGTGAATATTGTCTAATAATCCCCTCGACTTCGTCTCGGCGATTATTCGACGATATTCACCTCGCCTTCGGCGAATATTTGTTAAATATAATTGATATCATTAATAGTATTATTGATAGTATTATGATTACAAACTATGTGCATATTTTTTCCATGACAGCGAACGATTTGTTTTCGAACTCTTAAATTTTGAGCTATTTCATTGCAGGTGATGATAACAGCCTTCTGGGTCGGCGCCGGGATAGTTTGCATCCCTAACACCATGTACATGAAGCTCAATGATGGTCGTTGTTATGAAAACTTTCCTGAAGAGTGGACCAACACTGCTTATACTTTGTGGATCACCATCCTAGTATTCGTTGCATTGTTATTGATGGTAATACTGTACTCCAGAGTAGTGCGTACGTTATGGTTTAAACCAAATATCGTTGCCAATCCTGTGTCGTCTCAGCAAAAGGTAAATACTAACAAAGAAGTGCGTTATAGTGATAAATGATGTAATCCCATTTTTATGGTTTTCTTTCTTTCTCTTTTTTCTCGTTTTGAGATCTTCAACTTTTATTCGCGAAAACATTTTTCGTAGCTAGCATGACGCAACTATTCGTATCAGGCTGGGACAGACAGCTTACATCTTCTACTTTACAAACGGGACTGTCAGCGTGATACTCAATGAGTTTTCTTGGTAAATTTCAAATCAACTTGATAACTTTCTTGGCTAAGTCCAAACACCGCTAAGACAGTATAAACAGTTCATGTGCTCTTGAAACCGAGTGACACCTGGCCACGAAATATTTTTCACAAGTATTTGACTTCCTTGGTTAATAAATTCAAAAGTGTTTTGTCTTTTGCGCTCGTTGTCGCTCACGTTGTTTTTCCTTTTTCGCTTTCTTTTTATGTTTTAATGTTGTTGTTGTTTTGTTTATTTTGCATTTGTTTGTTTTCGTTTCTTGTTATTTTTGTCTTTGACCAAGATCGGCAGCAAGATTGCCAGATATTACCTTAGTCCTTCAAGTTTATTCTGTTTCCAAGATTAGAAGTAGACCGAATCAATGTCCAGTCATTCTTAACAAAAACTTTTAGGCTACACAAGACTTATTATTTAGACAAAAGATTACATTGCATTGACGAAAAGTAAAAGGGGGATATTCGTCATGTTTTCTTTTTTTCATTTTTTGAATGTCTTCTTAGAGGCGTGCGCCCAAGTTTGTGTCTCCGCTAAATTGGCTCCAAACCACCGTATGATTGCCGTCGTAAAATGATTAAAAATATCTCGCCTCTGTAAAATCCTGTACTCAGTTACTGCTCTAAAGATAGCGTCCGACGGTAGAAAAAGAAAGATAGAGGAACTGCTCAGAACTATTTAGTAAAATGCTAATTAAATAAATGAGTACCGCGGGGTTTAAAAATTCAGAAATCTTGGTCTTAATCACGTTCCTTCTTTTGTTTAGAAATATTTCATTTTTTAAACACTTTTCAATCCGTAGGGTGTAGAGAAAGTCCGCAAACGGGTCACCTTAATGGCTGTGATTGTCAGTGTCATATTTGGAGTCTGTTGGGGCACAATCCAGGTTCTCTACACCTTGCATAGCCTCAAGGTTTTTCAGTTGAGTCCTGTCGTTATCGCAATTTCCAACATTCTGGTATTGTTTAATTCTACCATCAATCCCTTTGTGTATGCCCTGCTCAGCGAAAACTTCAGACAGAAACTCAAAGGAATGGTTCCACGCCCAAAGGCTACTACTGTTCATGCCACAACGGAGCTTCAGAACATCGAAGTTCGCATTGCAACAGATAAATCAAACATCCCTGATGCTTCGACCAACACATCGACATCCGCTAGCCAGGAGTGAAAAAAAAAACTTTTTCAAGTAGTGCTTTCATCAAAACTGAGCACGTTATAAGTATATTTTAAAAACTGGCACTTAGGAAATTAATCGTCTTTTTTGTTTGTTCGTTTCGTTTTGTTTTGTTTTTTTTTTGCGGAAAGCTTTACTAATCGTTAAAATTAAGAATATGCAATCAGATAGAACGTTTTAAGTTTATTTTAAAAACTGGCACTTAGAATAGTTTTGTTTTTTCCGCGGGAAGCCTTACTAATCGATTAATTTTTAATTTAAGAATATCTATGACCAAAAGAAAATAAGTCTCCAAGTAATGTGAGCATTAATTTCTCTGGATATATGATAACACAAGATAAATCATAAGAAACTATAATTAACTTTGATGTGTCCTTTGAAGACGGCGTTGTAAAAAAAAAAATGTTGTGTGGTGATGGATTCATACAGATTTTTTACCCATTAAATGATGTTTAGGTTAGACTATGAAAATTGAAATGTATTTGTTTCCAAAGGCCTCGCCTTAAACATGTCATTTTGGCTGTCGCGAACACCTTGCAATTGGGCTCATGAGCCCTGAAGTTGAAGGAAATAGCCTGACATATCACAGTTTAACAAGATGCAGAAACCTGACGAGATCGCGCTCCTTGTACTGTTCGATACACTTGAGAAACAAATATACGGATTTGGGCTCCTATGCGAATTGCGTGGTTGAAAAAGCCATATTCTGTATACCTTGAGTATATACCTTTGAATATAAACCTTGTACTGATGGATTCTTCTAAACAGGGTTTATATTCTAAGGTATATATTCAAGGTATTTATAATAAACGCGAAAAGGCGTCGAGTAACTGACGATCTCTCAATTTTTACCGTAGACGGCTGGTCTTAATGGTAGCTGCTTTGATAGCTCCCAATGTGTGGTTAATAATTATTTAAGGTAGAGTATTAATTTGTAATAGTTCGGAGCTTTTTACACTTGAACTATTAAACTAATTGGAAATATTGCATTTGCTTAATCTTCTGTAATGGTTCCGGCTGGAAAAGCGTGGTGGCCAAATGGTCATGGCGCACTAGTACAGGTGTGCAAATGAGTGGAGGCGAATTTAAAACGGGAAGAAACCATGTGATGGATTAGCATCCCATCCCGAGGGGGAAGAGAGAGTACAAATATTTCGTCGATTGGGCTACTGGCCTGACGCGCGCAGACTTTTTTTAAATTCTAATACGTGCATATGCATCTCCATGAACAGTGCCGGTAAGTGTTTATTTTTGGGACCCTCAGAGAAAAATTTCGTATTAAATTGTTTAAATAAGTTGTGAATTTATCATCACTTTTTTATCATCAATATTCTTATTTATCCATTAATTTACTTTTGTTTTTTTTTTTAAATTGTTATTTTTCGATCATTCCGGGTATTCTGAGTATTCCGGTTCCGGTTCCGGTTCCGAATTCCGGCATTCCCTATTTTCCAAACTACCCAAAAACACTGTGTCACTGCTACTAATTTATATGCAGACTAATTTGTCGCAGGGACAACTTGAAGACTGAAACTTAATTTTAAATTTCCCTAGCATGTACTTGACTGACGCTGCGACGCAACGTGTTGAGGTGATTAGGTACTTTTGGAGTTCAAGCTGTGCTTTGAGAGATTTAAAATTTCATTAAAAAAAAAAGCTAACTGTGATCGGTAGAGTAAACATACTCAAGTTTTCATTGAATTTGCTGCTTGAAACCTCGGGACGGAATTCGAAGCTTTTAAACACTAATTACTTTCCAAAACTAGCTACTTCTTCGCCACACGAAATTTCCATGATTTCAGACGCTCTGTTACTACTTTCAAAGAATAACAACGATTTTAAGATCTCCACATCCTGGCCATGAAAACAAGAATATAAGTAATTGAAGACAGAAAATCTAATCTATTATGATGACTTTTATAACAACACTTCAGTCTGACGGAAACATTGTCGACAATGACGTATGTCTCAAGGGTCTAAAGCAATTTGTTTAAATAGTTCCAAGGACACGTTCAAAAGTGTTCAAAGAAACTAAGAAGGAGTTCTGTTCGAGAAAATGGTCTGAGTGTAGGCCTTTTGCTTTTCAATCGGAATATTAGGTTCTGAATCATTAACATTTACCGACTGCCAGCGATTCAGAATTCCACAGAGATTCCTGCTGAGCAACTTTAGTATTTGTGTTAGCAATCGACTGTCAGCTTATAAAATTGTTGTTGCGGCAAGATTTAGTCGGCACGATTCAGGATTCATCACCGAAGCTTTTTTTCCTCTCGCCTTTGAAGCTGAACTGTGACCAAGTGAAACTTTTGATCACATCAGGTAAGCAAAATACTTGAAATCTTGTTCACCTTTCGGAACTTGGTCCTACTTGATGATATTTTTTCTTATTAATTTTGAGTTTATTGTTGATGCAAATCATGCAATTACTGATCATGATAAATAGCTTCAAAGATCTGTGCCTCTCTAGGGATTTTTCCAAACGTTATATGAATGCATTAAATAGCTTCAAAAACCCGTGCCTCTCTACGGATTTATCTAAACGTGATTTGAATGCATTAAAAGTTAATTACATACAGAGGGGGAAAGTGCTCCTTGTTCGGCTGCTGTTAAAGTTCAGAAAGCTTTTCCTTGAAATGCCGCCCAAACGCGTGTCTCGAGAGCTAAAAAATGCGAAGGAAGAGAACGATTATTTGGATAGTTGTGTTCCAAGGGCTACTTGCTATGCCACAAAGTGAGCTTACAAAAGTTTTGGCGAGTGGCAAAGTTCAAGAAGAAATAAAGACGCCAACTGGGAGGAAATAGGATTTAGAGTTGAAGTTGAGAGTATTCAAAACTGCACAATTACTTTTGTGAACAATAGGAAATTGTAAAAGAACGAATTTCTGTTCTAACAAGAATTTATCAGGAAAATAAACTTTGATGTTGACTGTGGTTTATGTTTTTGTATGCTGCCTTTTGGGGAATAATTTGGTATTATAATTAACGTGATCGTTATATAAAGATCATAGTAATCATATTTTCATTAATAATTCAGTGATGATTTCGTTGTTTATGAATTGTACCCCGATTCCCCCGAGACCGAAATCAAAACCCTCTCCGGGCCGTTTTCAGAATGATCATTCTATAAGGGCTATAAATTTCATACACGTGATCGATTTGCCTCGTGTGATAGGCTAATCAGCTCATGAATTATCATTGAGTCTTTGAATGGTAGAAAATGTATTTTACATTCGACGGAACTAAACTGTAAGTGGCAGTGACAAAGAATATATATATTTTGCTATTGGTATGTTAGCACGTGGGCCGTTATGGTGTTAAGTGAGTCTTTTGTTGTAAGGCGTGTTTAAAGTTTGACATTTGTAATGTATTCATCTCAGCTCTCGAACTTTTCTAGTTCTACGTTAAATTCTATCTTGCATGTAATTAAGCTGTTTTACCTCTAACCCCAGAGGTTGGTGCGCCTGCATTTGGATGGGGAATACGTTCCTATTTTTCTCATTAGGTTTTTTGGGTTTTCGTATCAGGCGGGGGCACAAAACGTTTTAGCCCGAGAGGTGATGCCAGACTAGTTGTTCCCTATTCTGTGTAACTTTGTCGGACGGCATTAAATACTCAGGCTCCTACTTCGAGCTGCACACCCACTCTTGTGTCTGAGTCGTGAATTTAAATAGGAATTAGACAATCTGTAATTCCTGCTTAACATTAATAAGAAAAATCGAAGGAACTCAAAACATTCCCGAAGACCCAAAACCCATACCGAAAAAGGAAAAAAAAACATTGATGCGAGGTCCATTATTATGTTTTATTAGAGCCGAATATTTTGGGGTTTCTGATTTAAAACGTGCAGCGTTTTTCACGTACAAATCGCTGTATTTCTACTTTTGTGTAAGAACGTTCGCATTCAGATGTACTCGTATAATGCCCTTGAGCTACCTGTTGTACTGATAATACATTTACCCCCAATTAGACTATGAATCGCCTTACCACCTTGAACGTGTGATTTAGTAACACACATTTGACTGCTTAATGGCCGACAACCGCATCGTTAGCCCGCAGGCTAAGCACATCAAGATGTAGTTTGTCTCCATGTACACGTGTTCTTTTTTGTTTTGTTAAGCTTTCCGCTAGAATCGAGTCAAGAATATAAGGAATGTAGTCTGTGTAGCTTGGGGGATTATTCTCACGGATGGCAAAAATAGTCGAGCAAATAGTGTAAATGGATAGAGTTGGTGAATTTTTTTTAGAATATGTCGATTTTTTTGTTTGCCCTTTTATGCCTTTTAGCTGTTTGTTCTTGTGTTATTGTTTGTGATTTGGCCACAAAAGAATTAAAGATAGTCCCAGTGAAACTCCCCAAGGTTCTTCCGTTTAATGGCCGAATAGTAAACTTAGATGAACCCTGGAAGCCTACCAGGAATGACAAACATAATTTGAACCCGCGGTGTATTACTTTTGACTGGGGCCGTTGTCGGAAGACACGACTGCTTAGTCAAATCTCAAAAAAAATTAATGAATGAATTGATAAAGCATCTATATATTTCTCACGTCATTGCAGACAATGCTAGTTAAGGGAGCATATGCTGAGGAAACGGTCACGTAATCACGAGGCCGGTAACTTTTCAGTTGATTTCTGTCTGTTAAGCTATGAACGCGAACTAAATACTCAAAGACGATTTCTTCCGATAATATGTATCTTATTCAGTTGATATTTGGGGCGCATACACCTCTACGGTGTTTTGTTCCGCTTGTTCAATCTTCGAAAATATAGCGATATGAAGATGCGTCTCTGTTGTGCACAAGCTTGGTCTTAATGAAGCATCAAACAATAGATGGCTGTGTATATTAATATACAAAAAATTAATAGTAGACCATAGTCCCTCTTTCGAGAAAGGCACTTTTTTACGACGCGCAAAAACCACTCAAAACTCGTGACATGGAGTTATTAAAATAAAATTCTAATTGTTGTCCATGTTCTTTATAAAACAATACAAAGCACTTTTGTTGTCGCCGTGACATGTGCACCTTTCAAACCACAATGTAAATGAACTCTTAGAAGTAGAAATATTTGCACGAAACTGGAACTTGAAAGCAGAGGCTACTACTCTCTCAGCATTTTGCTTAGAGTGGGTGGCTGGATAGAGCACGATCAGTCATTATCAAACATTTACACGCCACATAATCACGGGGCCGGTAAGTTTTCAGTTGATTTCTGTCTGTTAAGCTATGAACGCGAACTAAATGCTGAAAGATGATTTCTTCCGATAACATTTATCTTGTTCAGTTGATATTTGGGGCGCATACACCTCTACGGTGTTTTGATCCGCTTGTTCAATCTTAAAAAGTATAGCGATATGAAGATGCGTCTCTGTTGTGCACAAGCTTGGTCTTAGTGAAGCGTCAAACAATAGATGGTTGTATATATGGTGCTTAATTTATGAACATCTTTACGTAGAAGAATTATTTCTGCTTGTTGCACAATTCGATCAAATTCGATTCCCGTAAGCACTTATAATGACTGAACTGGCAGTAAAAAGAGTTCAAACTAAGCTCAGCGAGTATACATCTCTTCCCTATTAGTCACTGGGTTATTTCCTCTGAAATAGAGATGTAGAAAAATGAAAAAAAAGAAGGTCGATGCATAGAAAAGTTGCTAATTTCCGTTTTAAGGGTCATGCATATTCAGAAAGGTACTGGAAGTCTTAAACGAAAGAAAAACCTTTTAAATTAATTACCAACGTTCTCCGTCAGAGAATAAGAATCTGGAATTTAGGGATTTTTCACGAATTTTGAATATCTTTTGTTTTGAGGCAACTTCTAATCCTTTCCATTTTGTTCTCCTCCAAGTTATCGCTTTTCGTGCAGTTTTGGTATAAATCTTTTGAGCATAGCGCGCTGGTTTTACGCTCAATGCCTCGCTGCAGCCCGGAGCGATGTTAACAAAACCTGTCATTGGCGTATCTTATCAGAATATCTTGTCAATTGAATCTGCAGTTGCGGTTTGATTGATTTATAATGATGGTGCAATTAATCAGAATGTTCAAAACCATTGAAAATTCAAACATTTATCAATTTTTGAAAAAAAAAAAAAAAAAAAAAGAAAATGGCGAAGGGTCCTTTATTGGCCTAAACCATTTTCCTAAGATTGGAGGGACTGCGATTTGTTGACTTTTTCTACGTGAAAAAAATATATATATTTATGAAAATCTTTTAGTAAGGCAAAGAGAATTTGAATCATTTTAATACAAAGCATAACGATTAAATTACTTTGACTGAATATGATTGAAAAACAATTTAACAATTGGAATTCTACAGGCCAGTATCACGCACCCAGTTTCGCGTGCGGTGTGGAGTACTTATTGACTTCGAACGTTCCTTGAGTTCTTCCACTACTCTTTCTTGGTTGAACTCATCCCTTTTTATTCAGAAAAAGACAATTAAAGAAGATTTTGAAGATATTAGATATAGATTGTTTTGACGTGCATGTCAAAAAACATCTGGCAATATCGTCACAAGATTCTGTGGACAATATGCTAAACTAATTGGCAACGTAAAAAACAGTAAGCGCACGTACAAACACGACACTTTAATTTCTTTCTTCGAGGCTTTCTTTCCAGCCAAGTTTGAAACTGCATTACAAATTTTAAGACTGTAATGTAATATCAAATCTTAAAAAGTCAGGATAGTGAAATGATCATCAACATAAAATCTTCTTAGATACGAAACAGACCAAGAAAGCAATTTTCCAATTCACATGACTCTAAAGAATAATAAAGGAGAAAGTCACTCCAGTAAGTTACAAGACAATGAGACTTATTCAAGCAATGTATCGTCCTGAAGTATTGTATTGCTTAACTCAAGCTGTAAATTATGTATAACTCACAGTCAGTAGTGCGAATAACGTAGGCATTGTCTTGTACCGTGGTGCATTGTTTGTTGTATCAATATTAAGTTAACATCATTTCTTTGGTTATATATTACGATAAGACATTTCTTCTTGTTTTCAAACGGGAACAATACCATTTTTATCTTCAGGAAAACAGCTTTTTCACGGAGAGGTATGATTTAAAAGAATGACGAACAACTCTACGACAGACGTTACTTCAGCTACTATGACCTACTTTGGCGCGGAACCAATACTGCAGTTGACTCTCACTAGTTTCATTGCATTGGTTGGTATGTTAGGGAATATCCTCACCTGCGTCACACTGATGAGCAAACACCAACCCTTCAAATCACCCATAAAGCAGTATCTGATAAGCTTAGCTGTGGCCGATATGGGAATTCTCACTATAGCCTATCCCATGGTAATCATCAGAAGTGAGATTAGCTGGCCGTTTGGTGAGTATGTTTGCAGAATCATTTTTCCTTTGTCAGATGTATTTTTTGGCGCGTCAGTATGGGCAGTAACAGCTGTTTCCATGGAAAGATGGCGGAGAATATCGGCAACTCAAACTGTACCAACAATGTCGACATCGAGATGTGCAATGAAAGTCGTTGCAGCCATTTGGATTGCGTCGTTTTTGGTAACTTCTACACCATTTTACATTATGATTGAATTTATTGACACTGGAAATGGAAAATTGTGTCTCTATCATTGGGGTAAATATGACAAGTTTCACGAAGTGTACTCCATCGTGTTATTTTTGTTCTGGTTTGGAGTTCCAATGGGTGTAATTTTGTGGAACTACATTGTATTAAGAGGGAAACTCAAAGAAAGCACGACATTTATCGTATACTATTACAAGTCAGTGGATAGGGAATCTACAAGCTCGTTCACAGCTACATCACGTCAAACCTTTTCAAGCCTCAGCAGCACAAGTAATGCACCGGTCTGTCGCAGATTAAAAGAAAACAAGCAAGCCCAACGTGTACTCACTCCTGTGGTCATTGTGTTTGCAATTACAATGCTTCCTTTGAACTTGTTGTATCTGACTCTGGCCTACTGGCCCAGTTTTGCTCAGATGCCTTTCTTCCACAGCCTCGCTTATCTGTGCATTTTGCTAGTGGTGGTCAATTCGTCTTGTAATCCCATTATTTACGAGATGGTGAGCAGGAATTTCAGAAATTCTTTGCGGGCCGTTCTTGAGGGGACCTGCAGGAAACCTTCTTTTTCATCCGAGAGGGTGTCTTTTGAAAGGGAACAGGTGGTTTAGGACTTAACTTATCAATACAAGACGACATGTTTTCGAGATCAGCCCTACTGTACCCTGTAAATATGTTTAAAAAGAAATTTAACTAAGTAGATACCATCAACTAAGAGCGAACTTGGGCATTTCACGAAAATGTCAAGATTCTAAACAGTTTAGAGCAATTTTGTTTGAGTGTCGGGGTAACTCGCAATTAGTTTGGTTTTGCTTTCTTTCGCTCTGTGCTTGGGCTTTCACATGCCTGATTGCGCCTAGAGAAGATAATTTATACCAACAGAAAAAAATGTAATTATTTTCTCTCGTGCTTACTTGAAGTGGGTATGTTTGTCATGACAGTAATATAACGAGTTGTCTCAAAGGCGCCAGTACATTCACCCCTTACAGACGAGAAACTAGTTCTCGACATTATGAAAATTATCTCGATCCTGAGAAAGTGATTTGCTTTAGAACCAAGTATGTTATGACGATAATTTGTCAAATTGACAAAGAGTTTTAATGGAGTTTTGCTAGAGGCGGCGTGGCCGAGTGGTTAGGGTGCTGGACTTGAATTCCAGTGGCCCGGGTCCAAGTCCTCCACCCTGCCACTCACTGGATTTGTTCTCGGTTGCCCCTAGTTCAACTCCTCGGCTGCGCTCTGTAAATAGCTCACTAGTCGCTTCCTGCCAGTGGGGATTTTTAAGTACTTAGTTAAAACTACATTGTGGCTGAAAAGCCCCTATGGGGGAGCCTCAATTAACGTATATTATTATTAATGCACGCAGCGCGTCAAAATGAGTGGCCGGGGAAGAGAAATTGGTTCCCAACGCTCTCGAAATTACCCAGAGGATCCTGAGAACGAAGTATTTTGCGCTAGAAACCATGCGGTATCAATCATCAGAGGGCGCACCAATTAACATCTTGTTCTCTATTCGTGTCAGAATTAAAAAAGGAATTATACGCCTTGGGTTTGCACAATTTAGAGATACCTGGTGCGCGTTCATATCATGGGCTGGGAGCTTATATCCGGAAAGGTCATTCAGCGAAATAATTTAACGCATCGAGGCAATGTAATAACTAAATACACGTTTTTTACCTCAAAAGGAGAAACATTAAAAACGTACATTGAAAAAGAAAATGGATGACTTAATATTCTCTGTTGTTTGCGACGTCTGACCGTCCAATCGAGGGCTGTTCTTAATAGAGGGCTGAAGATGTCGACAGTGCCCATTCATTGGACAATCTGAGTGAATGTCATAATCAACGTCAAGTATGGAGGTTTTTGTCATTTAAGTCTTAAAATGGAGTCAGAGTGGACGGTGGAGGTAAAGGGCAGGGGAAGGGCCAGAAGTAATATTCACTCCCCACCCCAGCCCCTCTTCTCATTTTTGACCGTCACTCATCCCCTTGGTACAAAATTTCCGCTGCCATTTAAAACAAAGATGGCGGGCATTTTTCAGGCCTTTAATCAATCTTGCCAAACTTTGCTTGGTATTTTTTTCTCGCTGCCTCATCCATGACCACTGTAGCAACAATATTTCCTTCCTCGTCGGCTGATGTGTCCTGAACTGTTGTCTCATGGTAAAGCCAGCTACAACAAAAAGTCAAACAGAAAAGAAAAAAATTATGAAGTGAAAAAGTGACAGTCCCATTCCTACGCTTAATCTAGTTTGTCTAGAATGAAGCAAGTGAGGGCATGCAAGTAAGAGTATTTCTACCACTCCATAGGTGCATATTATGCAACCCCCAGTATTGTCGTTTAATAAAGGTAAACCTACCTCACTTGCTGTATATTGTCGTTTCTGTGGCTCTAAATGGCGAATGCTAGCGATTTGGTTGGTTTTGCGTGGACTGTTACTATACGTTGATTCTTATAACGTATAGTTAACAGTCGACACAAAACCCACCAAATCACTCAAATTCGCCATTTAGAGCCACAGAAATGACAATACACAGCAAGTGAGATAGGTTTACATTTATTTTGAGCTTTAATTCAGACATTTCATGATATAAGTTTCCGATAATAAGACTCTTCAATATTCTCCCGTACATTCCTTTAAATTTCGAATAAACAACCAGACTCGTCGCTTGTCTGGGCTCCCTGTGGGTAAACAGCACGGAAACGCTGGACTATGAGTAGTCCAGTGGTCAGTGCGCTGGACTCTGGGTTAAACGGCCCGGGTTCAAGTCCTGGCTGGGGCTTCACGTTGAGTCCTTAAGCAAGACACTTCACTCACATTGTTTCGTCTTCTCGGATAGGACGTAAAGCTGGAGGTCCCGTCTCTTACAGGGTAAGGGGTAAAAGACGTTAATTTCCCACGCACGAGATTACTGTGTGCTGGATGTCCTCCCCTGGGGTGGGTTGGGTGGGAAAACAGCAGGTCCACATCAGCTTATACAGTTGCCAATAAATTCAACCTGCTTGAACAAATAAACATGATGATGATGATGATGATGATGATGCAGGCTACGTTTATTGTAAACGTTGCTCTCAACTGTATTTATTTACTTCTCTGAAATTCAATATTTCTGACTGCTTTCCCATGTCTCACCTAAGCTGTGGTCCATCTGGAGGAAATACAAGTTTCTTGATCTGTCTCCCTGTTGATGCTATGATCCCTTTCTCGATCATTGCACGGAGCTCACTCAAGCCTGTTTTGTTTAACGCACTTATCTTGGTCTGTCTGTCGCTAAATACGCCGGATCTAACTTGCAATCCCTTGTCATCGCTAGAACAACGAAAAGAGACAGAAAGTGCAGGGATATTACATGTACGTTGCAACGTGTATCAATTACAAATATTATTTTAAATTATCCTGAAAATGGAAGGAGTGAACAGCTTTGAAGATCCAGACATTTACAAGCTAATTACTGTATGTATCCGTTGTTAGGAGGGGGGCATTGGGGCCTCTGGGAAACCACAAAACCGGAGAAAAAAAACCTCCAAAACCGAAAAACCGACGAAAAAAGGCAGCAAAACCGAAAACCACAAGTTAACTACTGTATGCATCCGTTATTTAGAAAAGACTTCAAAACTGAGTCAGAAATCAATTTTGAGTCCAGTCTTTTGCCCTCTGGTTGGGATGCATTTTTAACAAACGTGAATGGCAAGAGTTATGAGATTCTTTCCAACGGTAACCAAACTTCTTCTCAAACAAAAATAAACTTAAAGGGGTTGAAACTTTCAACTTCAATCCAATTAATTCCATCTCCTTTCAGGCCACTCCATGTTTAATCCAAATTTGTCCTGTAGTTTCAGTAAAATTTTTGGTACCTATTTAAATTCATTGTGTCCCTTCTAAAATGTAAAAAATTCGTATTCCTTACCCTCTCAATAAAAAAAGGGAAAAAAAGAGAGTTGATTTTCACTTATCAAGAATTGACTACACTCCCTTGCTCCTGTCACCCAACACGTACCAAAGATCAATCTTATTCTGTGCCTCTATCATGGTTTCTATCAAAGGTCCCTTAATGACAAGTTGTTTCTCAAGAACTGTCATGACATCATCGAGTTGCGCCTCACATTCTGGATGACTAACATCACGCACATGTACAACTAAATCCTGTGCGTAAAAGGAAAAGTAGAAAAGAATGTCAAATTGGAAAAAATTAGATAAATGAATATTCAATTGATCCAATAGTGTAATGGGATCAATGAAAAAGTTTATAACACACACATGTCAATCTACACAATAGCAATACACTGGAGTTACAAGAACCAAATGTTACAAATATATTCCCAGATACCAAGACAATCATCATTCAAGGACTAGAATGCTCCAGAAACCTTTGAATACACCTTTCCACAATTAAAAATTTTACATACACCACATTGCAATTCCTCAAATAAGTGCCTGGGTAGAACACTAGGGGGAGAGTGGTTATCCAGGTTTGGGGGGGGGGGGTAGGGGAAGGGGGAATGAAAAGTACTAATACTGCTTTCATGGTGCAGAAGCCAAGACCAGCTATGGCTTGCTAATTGCCATATTGCTTAAGAGCAGAATTCAGTCAGAATGATGTCATAAAAATGACTCAGTATATTTACAACACACCTACACATGTAGCATTTACAGATTAACAAGGCTAAACCTACAGAATCTAAAATATCTTCTAATGTTGCAGAAAAAGACTCCACAAGTTCTGGTGGCAGGTCAGACACAAATCCAACTGTGTCAATAAAGAGAACAGTCATGCCTGACGGCAGTTTCCCAGGATGTGCTGTCACGTCAAGAGTTGCAAAGAGCTTGTCTTCAGGCTGCATCTTAGCTTCATCTGTCAATGACTTAATCAAAGTGGTTTTACCTGCCATGTGAAAAAGTACTAAACTGTTCATCCACATCTAAAGTTACCAAAAAATAAAGACATAAAGACAAATTTGGTGGCTCTAACTTTTAGGCAAAAGTTTTCAAAGTATTTTAATTGACATTGTTCTTTGTTAAAGGATATCACAACAAACAAAATCAATTTACACAAAACAGAGATATGATAATTATGGCAAAATATTGTTTAAATTGAAAATGGCCAATTTATACATACTCTGTTCTTTTAAAAGACTTGCTTTCAATAACAGGAAAAAGAGGGTACACTTATTGAACCACAAATTCTAGTACAAGCATTTTCTGTAAACTTGAAGCATAATACTGGTATTCTAAATTTGTTCTCAGCATGCCCACTCCTAGTACAACTCAAACACAGGAAAAGGGATGAAACGTGTATAAATTTTGAAGGACTGATAAACTTGGAATTGATCAAGTTACACTCTTACAGAGCATATACAGCTGTGAATACAAATAAGATACATCTTTCACTACCTGCATTGGTGTAACCAACCACTGCAACAGTAGGTATATGTTTCTTTTGTCGCTCATGCCTAACATGTTCACGCTGCTTTCTGATGGCGTGTAACTTCTTTTTCAGTCTTATTTCACGTTCAAATAAGATCCTTCGCTGCTTTTCTAGGATTGTTTCTCCAGATCCTCCTATGGTGTATGTTCCACCTCTCTGCTGATCAAAACCCCCTGTATGTACCAATCTTGACCTGTCCATATATTAGACATGGTTACAGGTAGAAATACATGTAGCTCTAAATATGGTGAATACTAAGGAGCTCTTTCCAGTGACAGGTATCCTATACCAGAAATATTGTCCAATGTTGGGTGATGTACTTCGAACTTACAAACATGAAAATTGGTACAGAAAGAGTCTTGCTTCATACTTGTACAATGTACTTATGCCAACTCACTCAGCGCAAGTAATTTAAAATCAGCAGATTACTGTCAGTGCTAACTAAAGTTGGTTTTCCTATTGCTTTCAAAAGTCACAGTCACGCTACTGTGACTTTTGTGACTGCTGTGACTACTTTTTGTGACTACTGTGACTTAGTTCAAAGGATAGAGCACTGGACGGTTGTGTGGGAAGGTCGATGGTTCGAGTCCCGGCCAGACCAACACTCAAGAAGGATATGCTGCCTTTCTATAACATCAAGAAATGGTTAGATATTCTAGTCTTCTCGGATAGGGACGAATAAATGGAGGTCCCATCTCCTGCAGGGTTAGGGGTAGGAGACGTTAATTTCCCATGAACGAGATTACTGACTGTGTGATGGATGTCCTCCCCTGGGCTGAGATGGGTGGGTTTACTGGGCCCACAGTAATTGGCGCAAGCTGTTGTGGTGTCCCTGCCTGTCAGCGAAGCTAATAAACTAAACTAAACTAACTAAGCTACTGCAGGTACTCATAAAAGATTGCATAGGGATTTAAGTTCAGTTAGTCAATTGTTTAGCTCATTCATGCACCCTTCAGTCCTCATTTGTACACCTCTAAGTCATTTTCCTTTCTCATCCAGTGGTTCATTAGGGCAGTCACTCACAACTGTTCTGTTTTCTATACCAGACAGCCTCTCTGTTGATACAGTCAAACCTCAATTATCTGGAACTCGATTTTTCAATTATCAAGATTTGCTTTACTAGAACCATTATCCAGGAACATTTTTATTGATATTTTCAATTATCCTGACTATTGATTAACTGGACTATTAAGCCCTGTCTTCACGAGTCTGGACAATCAAGGTTTGACGGGAGTATGTTTGAGTATTATTTGATTTATTAGCTTAATTAAATTGACCATTTAACTCCCTAGATCTGATTATAAGTTCTTCGCTCTAGCTGCTATACATTTCCTTGTAAATTGGTCACAAGAATTTGGTGTTCACTGAAGCTAACAACTTCTACCTGATAAGTTTGAGTATTCTCATTACCTGTTTGCTGGATCATGTATGGATAATATAGAGAGAAGTTGTAGGTTAATCACTTCTACAAGTTAAAGGGTTAAATGAGGGCTATATTTTGTAATGAAATTAAGCAATTAACCATGCTATAATGAAGGCTACCTTCATCCTAAAAATTGTTTGTAGTCATGTTAAAAGTATGTGATTTAGACTGAACATACCTGATGTAAGGTAATTCTGCTAATTCCACCTGAATCTTTGCCTCTGCAGTTTTGGCTCTCTCCTTGAAAATTTGCAACACCACACCAAACCTGTCATAGACCTTAACATCCCAAATGTTTTCTAACTGTGTATGTTGCCAGTTATGGAGCCGATCAACATCAATTAATACACTGTCAAAGGGAGAAGAAGAATTTTTCAGTTCTCTAAATCTTTCATTGAGCTCCTCGATCTTTCCTTTTCTAAACAATGTTTTTCTGTCCACCCTTCTCACAGATTCTATACTTCTGCCAGCAACCTTCCAGCTTTCGATCGAATCCACCAGTGCACATGCTTCATCTAGTCGATGCTGGCTCGAGACGGCTCGGAAGCGATTTCTTCCCCATTTAAAATCGGGTTCTACAACGTAGACCTCGTGAAGTTTCCCCGCATCTATGTCGTGATGGTAATGGTGACGAGCTCGTAGATCCTGTAGTATTTCTGCACTCTCTGGGTGCTCATCGTCTACATCTGACGAAGCTGGAGTATCGCTGTGTTTAGAAAAGTTCCTTCTCTCATAAGGAAATGATGAGGTGATCCCCCTTGAACGCCGAGGGAAGAAAACCGCACGATTTGATAATGGCCGTGGGAGGCGAAATTCCAAGGACAATGATCGCAGCAATCGCACACCATGAGTTGAAAAAATGCGATGCATTTTTGCAAAGTGAGCCGTTCTCTAGGCTAAAGGTAAAAGCTACAGGCAAGAATTAAACCCAACCCTTAAGTTCACATCATTTGGACAAGATTTTGCAAGGCGTTTTTTCTAACTAGAGACTAGGGACTAGGCCGACTAAATCAATGAGACAATAACTTTGGTCAGCGTTTGTACGCTATCAGTATGGTTGCGCATAAAATTTAGATACGATCCGCTGTTTTTGATTCCTGCAGTCGTCAAGATGGCCGCAAAGCGAACAAAAAAGCGATCGTAACAAAATAATAATATTTCAGCGTATGCATCAAAGGGAATCATCCCTATGTGGGTAGTGACGCACTTTGGAAATTTTATAACATGGCTGAAAGGGAGATTCGCTTTTCTGACGCTTTTGAGGTATCACTTAAGCTTGTTAGGAAGCGTAGCACCTCTGGATTTAAACTCAAACAAACAACAATATCCATCTTTTAGCATTTAATTGTGATTAATTTGTTACTTGTTTTAATCCTGAGCTCAAAATTTAACACATATTTGCGGATATGTTGATTCTGACAAATAGTAAATTATTTTTGGCCGTCCCTTCTAGAAACTGAAAATGACTTTTTCGGAATAGTTATTTTCTGTACAATATAAATTATTGTAAAATCGACATTTTTTTTTTTACAGTAATAAGAAGAAATTTGTCGGAAGCAAATCCTCAGATAAGGACTTTCCTCTTTTATCTAAACAGTCATCTTTAAATAAGAGCATTCATTTCATATTTTAAAGAAACAGGGTCCTGGTCCTTCAATTTGTTTCAGAATATTTTCCCTTTTTCCTCCACTATCTTTATTATTCTGTTAATCCTTTAACCCCAAAGATTTGATTGTTAATTCTCCCTTTTAGTTGCCACAAAAATTTGAATATTCCCATTACCTTTTTACTGGATAATGTATGGCTATTAGAGGGAGAAAACACATGTTAATCATGTCTGAGTTAAAGGGTAACTCATTAGGGGCTTTCAGTAGTTCTTATCCTAGCAGTATTATGCAGGGTGCATATCTGTGCATGTCTGTGCATGTCTTATGTGGAGGTAAGAAAGGTCTCACTGTAATTACGTCTCTGTGGCTGAGTGATGAGCAGGGAAGTGTGAAATCCAAAGGTTTCACATCCAATTCCTCAGAATTATTTCTATATCCCATGCTTATTACAGGACTGAAAAACAGCTCCCTATTTTGTCTTAGAGTTAGATAGAAATTTCAATTCAAGGATTGTATCTTGAATCACGCTTAATTATATTTTGCAGATCACGTAGGAATACTTTGATTGGGATTGCTCTTTTTAGTGTGTTTTTTGTATGGACCATATCACGTTTCATGCCTCACCAGAGGCAAGGGCAGCTTCCTGAAGCACCTGGTAAGCATTCTGTATACTGTTTGTGACACCTGTTTGTAGTGCCCCACCACAGGTAGGGGCAGCTTCCTGAGGCACCCGGTAAGCATTCTGTATACTGTTTGTGACACCTGTTTGTCATGCCCTACCACAGGTAGGGGCAGCTTCCTGAAGCACCTGGTAAGCATTCTGTATACTGTTTGTGACACCTGTTTGTCATGCCCCACCACCACAGGTAGGGGCAGCTTCCTGAAGCACCTGGTAAGCATTCTGTATACTGTTTGTGACACCTGTTTGTCATGCCCCACCACAGGTAGGGGCAGCTTCCTGAAGCACCTGGTAAGCATTCTGTATACTGTTTGTGACACCTGTTTGTAATGCCCCACCACAGGTAGGGGCAGCTTCCTGAAGCACCTGGTAAGCATTCTGTATACTGTTTGTGACACCTGTTTGTCATGCCCTACCACAGGTAGGGGCAGCTTCCTGAAGCACCTGGTAAGCATTCTGTATACTGTTTGTGACACCTGTTTGTTATGCCCTACCACAGGTAGGGGCAGCTTCCTGAAGCACCCGGTAAGCATTCTGTATACTGTTTGTGACACCTGTTTGTCATACCCCACCACAGGTAGGGGCAGCTTCCTGAGGCACCTGGTAAGCATTCTGTATACTGTTTGTGACACCTGTTTGTCATGCCCTACCACAGGTAGGGGCAGCTTCCTGAAGCACCAGGTAAGCATTCTGTATACTGTTTGTGACACCTGTTTGTCATGCCCCCACCACAGGTAGGGGCAGCTTCCTGAAGCACCTGGTAAGCATTCTGTATACTGTTTGTGACACCTGTTTGTCATGCCCTACCACAGGTAGGGGCAGCTTCCTGAAGCACCCGGTAAGCATTCTGTATACTGTTTGTGACACCTGTTTGTCATGCCCCACCACAGGTAGGGGCAGCTTCCTGAAGCATCTGGTAAGCATTCTGTATACTGTTTGTGACACCTGTTTGTAGTGCCCTACCACAGGTAGGGGCAGCTTCCTGAAGCACCTGGTAAGCATTCTGTATACTGTTTGTGAAACCTGTTTGTAATGCCCCCACCACAGGTAGGGGCAGCTTCCTGAAGCACCTGGTAAGCATTCTTTATACTGTTTGTGACACCTGTTTGTCATGCCCTACCACAGGCAGGGGCAGCCTCCTAAAACATCTGGTAAACATTCTGTATACTGCTTGTTACACCTGTTTTGAAAAAGTAGTGTGCTTGCACCTGTTTTGAAAAAGTAGTGTGTTTGTGACACCTGTTTGTCATGCCCCCACCACAGGTAGGGGCAGCTTCCTGAAGCACCCGGTAAGCATTCTGTATACTGTTTGTGACACCTGTTTGTCATGCCCTACCACAGGTAGGGGCAGCTTCCTGAAGCACCCGGTAAGCATTCTGTATACTGTTTGTGACACCTGTTTGTCATGCCCCACCACAGGTAGGGGCAGCTTCCTGAAGCATCTGGTAAGCATTCTGTATACTGTTTGTGACACCTGTTTGTAGTGCCCTACCACAGGTAGGGGCAGCTTCCTGAAGCACCTGGTAAGCATTCTGTATACTGTTTGTGAAACCTGTTTGTAATGCCCCCACCACAGGTAGGGGCAGCTTCCTGAAGCACCTGGTAAGCATTCTTTATACTGTTTGTGACACCTGTTTGTCATGCCCTACCACAGGCAGGGGCAGCCTCCTAAAACATCTGGTAAACATTCTGTATACTGCTTGTTACACCTGTTTTGAAAAAGTAGTGTGCTTGCAGCGAAAAGTTCTTGTTTTAAAGTAGTCAAAAATGCCCGTAATAAACGCAAAACCCTCTACTAACTGAGAACGCTTAAATAAAGTAAATAAAATTACGGAAGACACAATAATAAATGCGGTCGCGACAGGACTTTATGACATCGTGGAAATTTCCGACTGCCGGGAATTTCTCGACCACTAATTTGTCTACTTTTATATTCTTTTTTTTTTTCTTTTGGAAACATGACTGTTGTCCCTTGTGACTATCAAACAGTTAAAAATTAAAATTTCTTTGAACGAGTCAGGAAAGGACTGGATAAGGTGCCCGGCAATCCAAGGATTTGTCCAGTCAGTACCCAATTTTGACCGGACATTGTCCGTTGACTGGCTGTTATTTGCAGCCCTGCAATAGAATAACTGTTAATGTTTCTATTGTTTACAATTCTCTCATGTAGCATATGATAAAGTCTGCCTAAGTGATGTTTTGGTAAAGTGGAAACAAGAGGCTGCAGATGGTGATGTGGTGATAATACATAAACCACGTGAAAAATCAGAAAATCCATACTTACCTTTTGTTGGTAAATAATAACATAAATTATGTGCTTGTTACTTGTGTTTGGTATCTCTCAACCCCTGTGCAGTTTTTTTATGACACTTTCATACGTTCTACACCTAAGCAACCTATAATTTCTCTGTATGATCTGCAATATAATTTCTACATGTAGATGCATGTACCCTTTTGTAAAACTGTATACCAAATCTTAATTGTGAACTAGCATAGAGATTGTCCCATACGGCTCAGTTTCCGCAGAGATAGGTCCTTGCTGCTGATAAACTTGCTGGTTGGCCTTGTCATAACTTGTCATAACCTTCAGAGTACATGCACAAGTTACCTCTATTACAATTGATAAAGTGTTTAAATATATCAGGATGATAAAATAGACTTTTGACTAATCATAACCTTTGATACAGTCATCTTGAAGTATTCCTGACCATATAACTTTTCTTATAGTGTTATAATGATATGATTGTGTTACATGAAATTTATGTGTATGTTATTTTCATGAATTGATAAATGTTTATTATACCACAGGTAGCAGGACTTACCTGTATATGTATTGATTTTCATAAGTACATATTAAATTTTGTCTTTTTCTTCTCAGGGAATGGTAATGTTGGAGTTGTGACCACAGACGGTTCTTTTATGCATATAGCATTAATTCAACCCAGCATGAAATGGCTGAAGCTACCATTCTCCCCAATTGTGACTGCAAAAGTTACTGATGTTCCCAAACCAAAAGGTACATGTACCGGTACATAGTGTTGCATTTCTAGATGTATGGTTAATTATTATTCTATAAATTAAAACAATCAGGGCACCCAGCTCATTTTTTTTTTTTTTCAAGGTCTCCAGTAACCTTCTAATTTCTTGTACATGCCAGCTGACATACAACTTAACTGCAAATGATGTATGTCTGGAAAAAAAATTACAGTAGTTCAGACTTAGCCCTTTCACTGCTAAGATCTCATTAGTAATTCTCCTTATGGTCTGCCATACAATTCTTATAAATGTTACATTGGAGAACTTGGTATTGGATCAACTAATAATCCCCATGTTAATATTTTTCTTTATTCTCATCACTTGCCTGCTTGTTAGTGTAAGGAGAAATTCTGTCTCAGTCACTCGCTGGAGTTAAAGGGCTTAAGTGTTGAATATGATTCTTATGATTGTGTTGGACTGATAATCACTTCCTTTTATACTTAGAGGCAACAATTATTGATCTTAAGCAAGGTTTGGTTCATCAACTTCAAACCTACTCCTTTGTAAGTAAATGCTGTGTGAACTAATTATTTTATGTTTGGACAAATGATATACAAAACATATACAATAGTCAGTGATGATAAGTAGAGATAATGTTATGAATAGCTTTTGAAATTGTTCTTACGTTTACATCTGTCTCAATGTTGATGATGTTTTTTCTTCGATTACCAGTTTTCCATGGTTTGTTTAATCCATGACTGAATATTTATGATAAAAAAAAAAGAATTACATGTACATGTAGTTTCGAGACTGTGAGGCACATTGGATTTCAAGTCAAATGAAGCTTAGGCCTTAAACCTTACACCTGTAACTTGATAATAACCTCAAGGAGTTCAAAAGAGACTTTTATTTTTTGTATTTTTTTTCTTGAAGTATACAGTTTTGAACACATTTAGCTTTATTTCACATTTATAACTGTGAACTATCACTCCCAAATAATTTGGATATATCAACAAAGTTGAAGTGGTGAATTGGCCACCGTAACGATTACAAAAGCTGACATTTCGAGCGTTAGCCCTTCGTTGGAGCAACATACAAAATAAGGTACCTGAAATTAACTATCAATAGAATAATGCTCAAGTACCGGTAATTAATTTATCTTTAACTAGTTTGTGATAATGTATTGGAATTATTTTTATTAACAGAGCCATGGATGTGTTATTGTTGAGAATGTGATTTATGCTCATCGCAGTCAATCCTCTGTCTTTGTCCAAGAAGTTGTGGTGGTTAATCATGGGGTCTGTAGGCAAATCTTTTGTTTGATTCTTTAATTCATCCCATTTTTCCCATCAGTGCGAAAGGCCTGCAAAGAGATATTTCCATCTTCACAGGTCTTCCCATTCTTTTCATTTCAATTCCATTATTTTCAAGGGAGATGGTACAGTTTTAGCTTGGTTGTCAATAAAGAAATTTGTAATTTATTTTCTCACCAAAAGGGAACTAAGATAAGTCAAAGATCTTATTATATAGGAATTATTGAAATAAGTGAATACTCTAAGCATATTATGCCTACTTTTAATCAGCATTCTGGAATCAAAGTGTTGCTGACACACGAAGGCGCAAAGTCTTGGAAAGGTTCCACCACTAAAAGTTTGAGGTACATGTAATTGTTAGTTTTGTGCAAAGTGTGTAGTCCTCTTGATGAGTACCTTTTTAGGAAGGGAAATCTATTTCTCTTTAGTTAATGAACAGCCAGCATCATTTTTCCAAAGTAGCATAGTCATGTATTTAGAATAATGAACTCTCTCCCTCTCTCTCTCTCTCTCAAAGAAAAGGAATCCTTCATGTATGTATGACTCTAGAATGAGGTTGGTGTGGAAAGAAATTGTTGGCAGACCTCTTTAATTTTAAGAGAATGATGTTTGACCAAGTAAATAAAAAATTGTGCAAGACAAGATTACATGAAATAAAAAGGAAATTTTCACAGATGCAGATATATTTTGTATGTTACTTGATATTGAGAGTCTCTTGATCTTCATTTGTGTGTTTTTGAGTTTTGCTGATCTTTGAAGTTATGCTTCTATGCCTCACTCAGAACATGTAACTGAGACGATCAACAAATGACAATAAGGAGCAATCACTTTGTTACATGCACCTCTTCAACAGTTGTTCCTCACGCCTAGTACCTGGACAAGGTTGTGGCAGTTGTACTGAAGACTTCTTTGTTACTGATTGAATGTATCTCATTTCAGCTTTGAAAGAACTATGGACCCATCCAAAGCTCACTACACTCTCTCTCATGGACAAGTTGCCCATGCTGATAAATCAGAACCTGACATCAATGTTACAATAGCTACATCTAGAGTGCCATCAGAAATGACAGTACAAGGACAGAGGTCCGATAAAGGTTTTGTTTAGTAGTTAACTAGTGAGGAGTGTATGTACAAATGTAGATGAATGAAATTTGTACTGTGTAATGTAATATTTGTACTGTGTAATGTGACAATTGTTTGAGCTACTTATAAAAATAGTTTTTAACTGAGGAGAACTCATGTATGGTTTGGAGTTTCAGATAACGACTTCCATCGCAAGTAATTGTTTTTCAAGTCTTAAATTCTCGAACATTTATCCCCTTTGCATTTTGCTCCAAGCTGTGATTGTAGTTATTCTGGCCAGTTGTGAAAAGAATTGGGGACTAATTTTTAATTGTAACCGAAGTCATCCATCTGAGTGACCTGTGTTAATTCACAGCAGTGCATCATTTAATTCGAAGCTGTAAAATTCCCTTCCCCCAGGCATTGAACTTTTGAACATTGGTTCGTTCAAATTCCCACCCCCGCCCCTGGGCAAAAATTGCATTCAAATGCCCCACTCAAGGACATTTTTTCACTGAAGGATCCTTTGTGTAATCAAGTGATGTTGTACTATTTAGCAAGGTCACATGATGTCCCTGTTTGTTTTTTTTTTCACTTGTGAGCATCATTCTACGATGTGAAAAGTTTCTTCCAAGCCATTTGCTTGCAAAAGAGGACCTTTACCTTTAACCCCTCCATATTTAAAATTGTTCAAATTCCCCACCCCACCCAGGCAAGGTTCAAATTCCCCACCCACAGAGCACGGACGACAGTCAAATGCCCACGGTTTGCCCGATTGGGGGGGGGGGGGGGATGTTGAAACTTCGAGTTGATTGGCACATTAGCTGCATAGTTTCCAAGGATTAGTAAGAAAAATTTAATTTTGCATAATGCTCATCTCTACACTGAAGTGTTTTCTGTGAGACCCAGTTTGTACCTTCAAAAATGCTCGACCGAAAAACATTAATACCTTAAAATTAACATTAGGTGAGGGGAACTGAACATGAGGGGAGGAACATCCTCTACCCTACCCTGCCACTCACTGGATTTGTTCTCGGTTGCTCCCAATACAACTCCTCAGCTGCGCTCTGTAAGTAGCCCACTAGTCTGCGTCCTGCCAGTGCCAGTGCCAGTGCCAGTGCCAGTGCCAGTGCCAGTGCCAGTGCCAGTGCCAGTGCCAGTGCCAGTGCCAGTGCCAGTGCCAGTGCCAGTGCCAGTGCCAGTGCCAGTGCCAGTGCCAGTGCCAGTGCCAGTGCCAGTGCCAGTGCCAGTGCCAGTGGGTATTTTTAAGCAGTTAGTTTACATTGTGGCTGAAAAGCCCCTAAGGGGGGAGCTTTAATTTACGTATTTATATTTATATTTAAAGGAACTTGAGAGGGGAAATGAACATTTTCGTGAGGGGAACTGAACATTTGAGGAATTCTCGCTGCTGAGAATTTCTGAGGTGTTCTAAAAGTGCTTTCGTTTTCTTCCTTGCAGTACTGGAATTTTGCGTCACTTAACAGTCGTTCACACATCAAGTTTGTTTAGTCTAAAACCCGCTCCGCGTGTGAACATTGAAAAACTTCAGGAAGAAGCAGAAAAGGTATCGAAATCAAACACAAGACTTAGAGATGGCGACGCTGGTTTTTTTTTTTTTCTTCTAAAACTACACCAAAGCTACTCACCAACAATCATTTTCATTTAGCTTTACCCACCCGTATCTCTAACATGTGTTCGATAACTCCTGTGGAATTACAACTAGCATAGCTTTTTAAGTTTCAAATTATGCAAAACGATTTAGAAAAAAAAATATATTGTAAGTTCAGAAGTACCTTGCGATTAAGCAAGCTGGGTCTCTCTGGACGTACTGTGGATATGGATTATTTTGAAAACTCATCAAAGGAACAAATGAAAACCAAACAAAAGTTTTGTGAATTTTCAGTGTATTCAATTCAGTTTTTTTTCACGCTACAGGAACTCCGAGCTCTTGTCTCTTTAGATAGTCCAGAATCATTAAGAGAATCTCACGCCACAGCCTGGAAAGAGGTTAGGGATGATTTGTCAAGGAATTTTATTCATGCTTGAATTTACGTTGTATTCCCATAACGTGTGACCGGGGCCTACTAGCCCTTATCTTTGGTGATCATGAACATTATGCCACTATACCGAGTGGCTTGAAGAAGCTGGGCATTAAACCTTAGGGTTATTGCACTAGAGTATTAATTGATGAGTACTTCGGGGGTTTTACTAACCGAGTGTTGTGTTATTTGATTTACTAGTTGACTGAGACAGGTTTGTTTGTGGATCCACGACATGATCCTGATACACCGTCCGGTCTAGAGGTCAACACTACAATGTATTATGTCTTGTCGTCTTTTCCTTCTCGTGCCAATGGAGCATCGAACCCTCAGGCACACAAAGATGAAATGGAGAAACTTCTTCATATTCCAGATCACTGCTTTGGTGGCCCACCCACTATGTAAGTGTACCCCTACCAGCGCGGAACTAGCGTGGTCTCGGGACGAGCGACACGCACACTACAACGTAAGACCACCAAGTTAGTTTTCATATCAGTAGTTGTTTCTTTCTTGTTTTCATAGGCACTCGGCCTCACTTTGGCCCATGCCCCGGACCGAGTCAGGTGTTACTAAAATAGCGGCCCTATGGCAGAGACTGTTGGAACAGAATGGATGCAGTGCACTTGTAAAAGCAGGTATCGGGTGAAGATAGATAAATAAAAATAAATAGGGTCAGTTGAGAATGTTATTCAAAGGTTTTGGGTGTTCCTCTTTTTGGCACGATTGAGTGACCTCTGGCCAATCCTGTGTAATCAAAAATAGCCATTTTTTGTCCGTGACGCAGCTATTTTATTGAAAAAATGAACATATATTCCAAATACGTGCCTGGTTTTGTTCATGCTGTTAGGCATTATTGACGTCAGAATTGTCGGCAAGGTGCTATCTATCGCCCTTCCCTTGCTTTCTTCTATGGACAACATCGAAAAGTGGTTAACGCTCACGGCCAAACACTCTCATGGGAGCTCGTAAATTTCGAGTGGGCTCTCCTGTCCTACCCCGTGGGAGGGGGCGTGTGCATTATACTTCAAACCTCGAAGGGAAGAATTAGGAATGTCCGAGATTGTCGTGAAAGCTTGACAAAAGTTTCGGGGATGTTCGTTATCCTTGACTGTTTAGTAGTCAGTTTGGTCTTGCAGTTTTTTTTTTTTTTGAACACTTAAGCTTCTTTTCTTTAATTTAATTGTACTTTCGTTATCTTTATTGAGGTGCCGTTGGTATCAACCAAGCCATCACGCTCAGTTTTGGTGGCTTGCAGTTCTCAGCCGGACATTTTGAATTCGCGGCAAATCCCGCCTCGCTACACACAACAATCGTGTTTCGTCATATTCACCTGTATGAAGATATGGACATATATCTCACCGTACTGGTGAACGCTGAAACTGGGCATGCAGAAAAGCTTTTGGTTAAACCCGTTAAGGGTGGCAAGACGCCTCTTTACGCTTGCGAAGCAGGCTGCCAATATGATCCTTTGGAAGTCGGGTGAGTAGTAACGCCTGTGTGGTGCCACACACACAGTGTCACGAAATCTCAATAGCAAGAAATGATTGCGGCGTAGTGGTGAGAGCGCTTGCCTTCCACCAATGTGTCTCGGGTTCGATTCCCGGACCCGGCGTCATGACTGGATTGAGTTTGTTGGTTCTCTACTCTGCTCCGAGAGGTTTTTCTCCGGGTACTCCGGTTTTCCCCTCTCCTCAAAAACCATCATCATTTGAATTTATTTAATTTAGAGTTTATTTGCATTTACATACGACCCCACAAGCTGTTCAGCTTTAAACATTATCGTGTCTAAATAAAGGTTGTTATTATTATTATTATGCAGTATACACGTTTGGATGCTAGTGAGCTAAGAAAGATAGGGCGAAAATTCGTAACCTATCTGCATGACGAGACTGTTAACTATAATAATATCTAATACTACTTAAATATAAATGATCAATATAAAACGATAAAAGTGTCAATTGGCCCAATACTAAGATGTTTTTTTTTTTTTTTTTTATGTTCATGATGTACTGTTCAGCTCTTAAAATATCCTTAACTTAAAATGTTCATAAAATACTGTTCATAAAAACCAAATTATAATGTCCTTAAAGTTCTTACGATGTAACCAGTTTAAATGTTCTTGCAATGTTCAGAGTACGTATGATGCACGATCCTCGCAGTAGAGAGCGCTCTCTACTGCGAGGATCGTGCATCATACGTATCTATAACCGCAGTTCAAAATATATGAACTTCATATATTCATCGAATCCCTTACAGGCCTGATTTTTTTCAGGTCTGATTATCGCTATTGCATAAATAGCACTCTCTACTGCGAGGATCGTGCATCATACGTATCTATAACCGCAGTTCAAAATATATGAACTTCATATATTCATCGTATCTAATGTTCAGAGTGCTACTTAATACAGCTTTCTGCATTCTCAGCAATATTTCTTTGTATCTTGTACAAAAGATGCCCTTCATTTCAGTTTCCATAGCTTTAGACCATCCTCCAAGTACATCTATAATGACGTTTACTTTTGAGATCTTGTATCTTGGGTGTTGTTTTGTCAGTTCAAGTCTAAGTGCTCCATACTTCTTGGTCTTTTCTTTGTCTTTCTTGTCTCTGTTGTTGATCCAAGGGAAGCTCATTTCCACCATAAGTACCTTCTTGTTTTTGTGGTCGAGGAAACGTACATCCACACGATTAGATCGTACATATGTATTATTATTATTATTATTATTATTATTATTATTATTATTATTATTATTATTATTATTATTATTATTATTATTATTATTATATTGTGAAAATTTCGTGTCGCCATTGACTATTTAGCGGTTTGAGCGGGTGATAAACAAGGCAGTTTAAACCAAAAAATAAGTTGGTCTTACAAGCTTGTTGTGGTTGATACTAACAGAAAAAAAAAGTTTGAAGGATTGCTCTATCTAAAGTTTTAAGTATGTTATTCTCAAATGCCACATCAAATGAAACCATATTAGTAATGCTAGTGTTAGAATTGCAAATTTGGTATCAAACTATTTATTTTCATTTCGATTTTATAGAACCCCGTTACATCAGCATAAAATAACTTGCCGTCTCTTAGCTGAAACAAATGTCACGTCATTTATTTTAGTGAGGCTGAAGTGACTTTCCCAGTGCGCATGACCAGACCTGTCACACCGCTGCTATACATATCTCATAACAAGTCGGAACTACTAGAGCTTAGAAAACATGTTTTTATTAAGGATGCACATGAAGGTAAGATGGACTTAGAGCATTACTGTTACCTGCATGGACAGCAAAGGGATAGTACGTGACAAAACAGTTCTGAAGAAGAACTAGGATGGGATAATTTGGATATATCAACAAAGTTGAAATGGTAAATTAGCCACCGTAACGATTACAAAAGCTGACGTTTCGAGCGTTAGCCCTTCGATGGGATAAACTGAGTAAAGGCGTATTGCAAATCGTGAATAAATGAAAAAATAAAAAAAAAAAAAGACGCTCAAAGGACTTCAAGCCAAGAAAATTCAGATGGCTTAGATAACTGAGTCGCGGTCGCTTTTTGTTTGGTATATCTGATCAGTGCAAAACCGCATTACTTTCGAGAGTCAATCCAAATTACCCTTAATGCATTCAAGCTTTAGGGCTGTCCTCGATCTACAAATTAAACATTGAGCATGTTCTAACCATCGGAGATACCAAAAAACTATGTCGTTGAAAACTTAATTCATTGCCCTTAACTTTGTTTAAATGCGTATGTTTCAATTTTTTTTTCTAGAGTCGCTCAAGAATCATCATGTCCATCGCCGTTCTGGGCTCCCAGCAAAGTTCTGGGTGACGATAGCTTTTCTAATTGTTGGCTTTCATCTTTACTTGGCGAAGCTAATCTACTCAGAATGTTTTAAAGAAAAAGACGTCGTGCGATCAAAGATCTACATGAGCTGACGTCAAAACAACTTGTAGAATTATGAAACATATGATTAACAGGAATGGTTTAGCTTGTCCTCTTTTGTTTTTGGTTTCGAGGGAAAAAGTAAGATGCAGATGCCAAAGAACTCCACCTGATGAATCTCTGATATTTCGCTGTGACTCCCGCCCCGCGGTATAAATCGGAAAAGGAAGGAGAAGGTCCATTCTGACAAATTATAAGGCATAGCATAAAAATTAAACTTAGGGATTTTTTTAAATGCATGTAAGAGACCTAACTGCTGAACCATCTCTGTGGTTCATTTTATTATGAGACATCTCAGTAGAGATATTGTTCATGGAATCAATTTTTTTTAATGCAACGAGATGCCCAAAAGGTGTACTTTTTTTTACATCATCTCAAATGTCTACAAAAGGTGGAGGAGGTGCTAAAGATGTTTGCAAGGCGTGCAGCGAAGATCCCAACAGAAAATATTAGAAGAGACATTTAATTCGTACAGTGAAATGATATGAGCATGTAGACTTAGGAAGACCTCTTTTTGCACGCTACGAATGACTTCTCTTTATTGGCGAGAACAGCCATGAACAGAGCCGTCGTTGCCGGATTGTACACTCAACAAGTCGTGCCAAATCTCTCTTAGGCCGACCGTTTTACGAACTCCTTCTTTTGCTTTGAATAAATCACGTCAAAATGGGAGTCATGAATGTCCTCATCGTCCTTTGAGTAATAACTGAATAATAATTTGTGAGAGAACTGAAACATCAGGGCCAAACTCGTTTCCAGGCTCCATCAGAATCATTTCAACTCACTAGCGCTTTATACTAATGACGTCATGAAATTTTAGACCCCACGCGTGACTCAGACAAACAATCTCCACTTCTTTAAGAGCTACAAGGGAAATGGCGAGTAGTTCGCTTATTCCCCTACAGTTCTGACCGAAGAGGACGGCGTTTCTGGCTCCAAATTTGAAAGAGAACCGGAAGAATACACTGTAGACCAGCTAAAACGGTGGTTAAATGTAGGGGCTTAAAATTAAGCGGTAAACGAGAAGATCTTGTACAGACTGTGTGAGATGAGAGAATTATCACACCCTTGATCCGGCAATCGATCATGGAAAATGGTTTGCTGCCAAAAGTTTTTCAAGAAAATTCTGATGTAAACAATGTAAAAAGGGGGTTGACAGGCCTACACGACTCCCCAGCGCGTGTTTAGAATAGCCTATTCAAAGTTTGGCCCTCACGAGTATCTCTTTGAGCGATCGCCCTCTTTTGTAAGATACGAGCGGCGGATTTTTATATATTGCGCTCAATACTGGTTGTGTTTCTATTAAATGCCAATTCATGTAGTTTATGTAGTTAATGTTCATGCAGTTGTCATTGAGTAATTTCTGTTTCTTTGACGCTGAATTTTCTCTTTCTTTCGGTGCTTTCCTCTTAGGAGCATGTGCTCAACTTACTTGCGCTGGTCTTAGATTTGCCTTCAGTGTATCGGGAAATTCGGCAGTTGGACCTCTTTCGCCGGGCCAGTGAAGAGCACAAAAATAAATTAAGTGTTTCTTGTTATGTTTTTCTCTGTAAAAAACTCACGCGAACAAGCCACTAGCCAACGCTTGCACTTTGCCATGTCTCGCGAAGGTTTTGGGAAAGGAATGAATACTTTCTTCCCTAATTCCTTTCACTCTTTGAGTGATTTTGGCCATTTATCTGCATATCTTGAGTCTGTCGTACACTCACCCCAACAACAGTGTTTGGTACCAACCATGCCGCTTCCTTTTAGAACGCCAAGTCATTTTTTGACGAAATTTTCCGTCGTTTTGTTTTAATTTTACAGCTCTCGCTCATACATTTCCTTAACCTGGTCGCAATGTTTGTCTGAGTCTGTGCGGGGGGTCTCATAGGTTATCACGTAACAAAATATATTTTTAGTAATAGTATAAAGCGCTATTTAGCAAAACTCCAACTCGAAATGAAGATCATGACTTTGGATGAATGAGTGATGTCACCAAAAACTGTAATTCAAATTTAAAGTGTACCTGGAAAAAAATCGAGCAGTGCCAGTCGCACAATATGCTACTTCGACTAGCACAATCGATAAGGGCCTAGTCCCGCCCAAGGAGGTAGCAGTTTTCCCTCATGAATTTGACGAATAAGCAAGGACCAAACAAAGCCCTTATATTTCTAAAGGGATCGCACGATGTGGTGTCTCTTGCTAGTCTGCGGTTCCATTTTGCAAATTTAACCTACCCTGGCCATTAGCGCACGAAGACCCGAACTGTTTTATGTACAAAAAAGTATGACAATCTTATCCTCACCCAGCAGAGTCACTCTTGAAAGAGCACATGAGAACAGCAAGAAATGAAGTGAAATCATTCGAGGAACGTGAAAACACGCGTGTCTTGCGAGTGGCGTCGCGAGTACCCCTGGTAACGCCTTCCTGGCCAGGTTCCTAAGTCCTTTAAGTATAATTTTACTGTATGCTTGTTCATCTACTTCTATCGAATGCACAGCTTTTGGAGCGACTTCGAAGGCTGAAAACACAGGAAATACCATGGGTTGCTTGGGATCGAAGGAGGATAGTAACGCAAATGAAGAAACCAATGAAAAACCGACGTTCAGCTGGCAAGTTTTATTTCCAACGAGGCTAGGGATGACATTGTCATCAAGGAATCGAAGCCCTCAGATGTCAAAGCAATGACTAACATTTTTTTATTACCAATATTTGAATTTCATGGCATTTTCTAATTAATGTTTTTAATTTTCGCTTTTTAGGGAAAAAGGACCCCGCTTAGATCCCAAGGATTACACTATCGGAGATTTGACGGGCGAACTTGCTGCGAAAATGCCTGGCGAAATTAATGGCCAGCAGTTCATCATTCAAAACAACAAGGCAAGGCCTAGGTTGATTATGGGGTTCACCTGCCAGGAACTTAAGCTTAATCAGAATAAAGAGCTTCCAAGATGGGTGTTAAGTAAGACTTCGCTGGATAAATCTTCAGCGATTCACAGTCTACCTGTCTGAAGGCTTCGATAAAATGATTTAAAACAATTCGATCAAAGATCAAGTGGTGATACCGTTAATGCTTTAATTCAAAATTTTTCATAGCAGTAAGGGTTTCATTCCCTTTGTCTCAGACCCATTACAATAATAAGAGTCAAAGAAAAACAAAAATCATACTTATTTGGAAAGATTTTAAACCAGTAAAGATCTGGAATAAAACAGAAATGCATGTACATGTGCGTATAATTTACCGTCAGTGACTATTTGCACCTGGTGACTGTCATTGGGAGGAAAGAAGACTTGCGTATTAGTAGCAAGAGTAAACAACAGATCTTCATGTAACCTCAGACAGGAATCTTAATTTTTTTTGTGGGTGAGGGTTAGTGGGGGGGATGGGGGGGGCGGGGTGTTGAGGTTAAGCAAAGGTGTCGAATTGCTTTGAACTTGCTCTTGATCAGTTTGTTTAGGACCTATCGTGTGTACTTTATTATTGTGTTAAGATTGAAATCTTGCAAGGTAGAAGGGCTTTGTCATAAATGTTATTTCTCATTGACAATAATGCATATTTGTTCTGATGTATCGTAACTTAGAATGTCTTTTTTCTTGCAGGAATGCAGAATCTTCATTTTGGATCATGCAGATACCATAACAGTAGATGACTGTGTAAATTGCCAGATTGTGATTGGCCCATGTGCAGGCAGGTTAGGATCATCTGTTTTACTCTTGTTCTTAAGGTGCAGATTAACCACAGACATTTGTGGACTACTTCCTAAAAGGAGGCATTTTCAGAAAAAGAGGCAGAAGCTTCATTGATTTCAGTTTTTTTTCCTTTTTCTTTCCAGCCTTCTTATATGGTCCTTCCAAATTCCTCATTTACTGATTCAGAATTTGTCACAGACTCTGCTTATGCTGCATTAATGATTCATTTAATTTTAATTAGCTAATTTGAATGTTTTGTTTTGTTGTTTTTAGTGTGTTTTTTCGAGATTGTCAAGACTGTAAGGTTTTGGTTGCTTGTCAACAGTTTCGGTGGGTACAAAAATAATGTTACAGTAATTAAATCTTTTGCTGTGATAGTATAGTAGAACACAGATAGAATTCAAAATGGCACCTATATTTTATGCTTCAGAACTCGAGATTGCAAGAAAATGGACTTCTTTTTATGTTGTGGTACACAACCTGTGATAGAATCTTCAAAAGGAATGAAGTTTGGTTGTTATCAGTATTATTATCCTGAGCTAGAAGGTTAGTAAGGAAAGCTCAATTACTCCCTATTCTGAAGGAAAAAAAACAAACAAACAAAACAAAAAACAACAATAAAAACACTGTCTAGTTTCCTCAAGGGATCAATATTATATTTAGCAATCATGAGTGATGAACTGCAAATTAAGGGAATATAGCTGTCTGAAATTTCACTGGTACAGCAATCACTGCAAGATATTGATTGTTGTGAAAAACTTTTGGGGGAATTCCTTCCCAGTTCAGCCGTAATATTCCTTTCCTTTTTGATTCTCCTCATTTCTGTATTCATGCCAGCTGCTGTTGTGTATTTAACATGTAAGTAAATGTTCGGAGCATGCTTCTTGAATGACTTTTGAAAACAGATTGATTGACAGAAATTTAATAATTTGTAGGCCAGTTTGAGGCAGCAAAACTAAGCTTATACAATAACAACTGGAGCAATATTCATGATTTCACACCAGCTGCAGGAGAAACAACTTGGGGCTTAATTCCAGAGGTAAACAATCAAATTACAGCAATGATCAGATTAGCAAAACTACTAAACCTTTTTAAAAATGCATCTAATGTGCAATTTACACCATTCAGTATGAGTGAAAATGGTTTAGTCGTTCATGTCAACAACAAGGATTTTGGACATTATAACTACAGTGTTCCCCTTTAAGTTGATCCAGATACCATTTTTTTCTTATATTCATCTTTGGGGAAAATCTTGCCAAAGAGATTGATTAATTAATTGTTTATTCACTTAATTTTAAAGTAAGGTAAATCATATTGTTATATAGTGTTATCAGTTTGAGAGTTATAAGGTTTGCCCTTCCTCTTTAGGAGGATGCAACAAATATTGGAACTTTTATACCAACACCAGAAGAATACAGAGATAAGAATATTTCAAGTGATACCTCCATGAGTGTTGTTCCACTAACACTTGGATCAAGACGAAAACCACATGATGAAGTAAATAAAGCATTTAATGTATTATCCAATCAAACACTTCCTAATGTAGTGTACACCTGTTCATGTCCATGTAGTTAACAGGAGTGGGAAAGAAGTTGGTGTGTTATCATGACGGGTCTACTGATAGGGTGCGATAAATAGACAATAACGAAAAAATGTCAATATTGCAGGCTCTTGACTAAACATACTATACCCCTACACACACAGGGTATTATTATTATCCCTCTAGTTGCAGGCAACAACATAAAGAACAGGGAAATGATTAAGTGCACTATCAAATAAAAGGTGTTTAGTGTGCATTTTTGACCAAACATTCTAGAATGATTAGAAAATCCAAAATCAAACCAAAATAAAAACTCTATCACATTGGGCTGCCTGTGTTCGAACACACTTGCGAACACGAAAGTGATCAGCGACCAGCAGTAATCAAACAAGATGGCGATCGCAACATTTTTTTGTTATAGTATATTTTTACAGTAATAGAGTGAACAGGGGTGGCAGCTTGTACTATTATTCCTGTGATCATAGTGCCACAAATGAAGAGCAACATGTGCTACTTTCATTTAGCGAACCTGGAAAGAAAGTTGGAATTTCAACTTGTTTACAGTTGACCATCCAAGTTGGGTTGTACAATATTTTAGATCATTGTGGATCATTGTAGGTCATTGTAGGTCATTGCACATTTTAGTCCTTATGCAAAAATTGCTCATTATAGGTACGGAAAAAATGGGCATAAGCAAATACAACAGCAAACTTTAGTTTACCTCATTCCTAGACATCTCACTGGTCCAAAGGTTTTTCTGTCTTTACTTCATTTGTCTTTACGTTTAGATGTACATGACTACTACATGTCCATTTAAAGCCATAAATGCCTGGGTGTGCAAGCATGCTATAATGGGTTTGATCTGGAAAGTTCAAATCTCAGAAACCTGTAGGATGCCACATTTTGTTCACATCATTTACATTAGTGCAACATTTGTAAATTAACTCTAAATCTCCTTTTTTTTTTTTAGTCTTGTCTTGTGGTGTTTTTCCAATATCCTGAAATGAAATCACATGTCAGACGATTGATAACTGATCAGAAGCGTGAGGTATGTTGTTCCCTTTATTGGAAGTATGCACTTCACTTATGCTTAATATTAATACTGTACATGTTATTTTTTTTTTAATGTGATATGTTACAGTGTAACTGTAATTCAAAACACTGAAAAACTAAGCCGGAAATACAGCACAATATATTTACCAATTGATCGTTCATTTACTGGGGACAGTTTACCTGGGAATATTTGGGATAGTGCCTAGTTAGCTATCCTTTAAAGAACAAATTATGAGCTGTGCTTTTCATAAGTTCTTGAAAATTAAGAATTGATTGCGATGCAAATCTTATATTTATATTAATTTATCTTGTATTTGTATTTTATATTTTTATCTATCAACAGGTTTTAAGCAATATTTAACATAATCTTTTATGATATTCTTTATTAATAGTACTTACATTGTATTTTTTTTTCTATTATAAAGATGTACATCTCATTGTAATCATTTTAGGGGACAGAACCATTAATTTAAGTTATTGTTAATGTTAAACCAGTTAATGCCAAAAATGCTACCTACCATAGGTAAGGTGAAGAGAAGACTCAGTACTTAGCCAACTGGCTCACATCTCACACTGCACCCCTAGAGCACGACCAGGGCCGGGTTGTTCAAAGCTGGGTTGAAATAACCCAGGGTTGTGTGAAATTTGATTTCAGATCTGAAAGCTCTAAAAGATAATTCAGTTTAATTCCAGTTGTCTACAATTAATTTGATAATTGAATACTCTAAAAAGAGTTGGGAAAATTATCCCAAAATGGCTTTTGAACAGAGAAATGTGGAAACCCCAATTAAAATTCAAACCTAGGTTAGCACTAATCGGCCTTCAAACAACTGGGCCCAGGAGTATTTCTTTTCCCTGTGGATGGGATGTCAGACCATCCCAAGGTATATCCCTTCTCCTTCCAATGACAGGTTGTCAATTTACCCATTTCTACTCTCTCAGAGAGGAAAGCCACTAATGTCTTCTTATTCAAGAACGATACACAGTGACCTGCGTGGGTGTCAAAGTTGCAGCTCTCTATGTGAATTCTGTGGGCTAACTGCTAGGCCAGTGTGTCCTATTCCTTTAGCCACCTATTTGTATCATGATAACATCAAGTTTTTCATTTCTCTCTCATGTTACCTGCAGAGAAATCAAGTGCTTGTCCAAACCAAGGAAGTTAGTATGAAACCAGAAGACGCAGCCAGAATATTTCAGTCCGAAGAATACAGAGCTGCTGCAGATAGAGGTTTGTGTACTTTGTAATAGGATAATTTTAATGGTTTTAGAGAACATAACCCCTCTCTGCTGGAGATAATATTCTGTTAACTGTTTCAATGCAATGTCAAATCCAATTAAATGTCGGTTTGGGGGTAATTAATTACTCGGCTGAGGAGATAATGGTCCATAATTTGGACATAATGACTTACAGGACTGAAGAAGACCTTTACGTAATTACCCATCTATGAGATAACAATTTGCTTGGACACTACACCCTGCATGGTAAAAGCAGGTGCCCTTTTTTCTTTCTCGGAGAGAAGTTAATAGAAACCTTTGGAGGTTAGCCTTAAAAAGTTTGAGAAATTTTTGTACAAGTACTGTGAGAGGGCAAACGTCGAAACGGTCCTCTCGTCAAGAAGCCTCACCCTCTTAGCTACGCCCCTTTTTTTCTGTTGAACTTTGTCAGAGGCCTAATGCTACATGTATTCTAAATAATGAGATTTTTTCGTGCGAGTGTCAAAGATGGCAAGGGTAAGCTTTAGAAAGTCCAGTCTACATTTAATTGAAGAGTAGTGGCGGTTGGGTTCGTTATCAATAGCCGCAAGTGTAACAAACATGGATGTTTCCCAAGCATAATGAGTTGAGGAATCACGTCCAACTTTCGCAAGATGGCCAAGCAAGCCTGACGCAATGTGTTTCAGGACTCAGTTATCTTGCCTTACTTTGCACATCCATTACTTTCTATACTTGCACTTCCTGCCGCTTGAAATGGCTTACGATGACGTTACCCACCCAAGCTTCCGTAGTTAGCCCACGAGGAGGCTCCCTTTGGCACTTTCGCTAGCGTCTCGCGGGCTTCTTGCGAAGGGAGTTACTAGGGACCTTAAGTAGTCAGGACGGCAACGCCAAAAAGACTTCGATTAAAAAATGAATTTCTACTCTTAGTTAGAATTTCAAAAATGGCTGCAGGAGCTTACTGTCCATGTTATACGGCGCCACAGCTCAGCTTCAGCATGACGTATAAAAGTAGCGTTGAGTTCCAAATGGAAATTAAATTAATTTGCTGTCACGGTTTCGGTTCGTAGACGACGCAAATTTCGGCGATTTCACGATGTTGTTTTGCCTAGGACGGCTAAGAAATTTACAATGTTTCAAAACGCACGTGCTGGCCTATTGTTCTGCCAATTAGATATCTTGTTTTTCCACACCCTCGTTGCCGTCGCCGTCGTGGTTGCTTAAGGTCCCTACTGTATCACGGGCGACGAAGCAAAAAAAACAGTCTGTGATGCGAGTAGTCAGCGGTGAAAAAGACGAAGCATCTTTTCACCACTGACCTTTCATATTACGGAAATACCTCATGTAGAGACAAATCATTTGTAGTTGCAATAAATGACCGTGCTTTATCAATCCCAAAATGTTAACAATAAACTTTGCTAAATAACAAGTTAAGCAGTTTTTCAAAAGTGTGGACTATACAAATATTTTTTATTACTCAGATAATTTAATGGTAATTTTACGTATGATGCACGATCCTCGCAGTAGATAGCGCTATTTATGCAATAGCGAAAATCAGACCTGAAAAAAAATCAGGCCTGCACGAGATTCGAACCACTGACCTCTGCGATACTAGTGCAGCGCTCTACCAATTGAGCTAACAAGCCAACTGGGAGCAGGCCGTTAAGTTGATTCGTAATAAACCCGTGAAAGTGATAAATCAGATACAATGAATATATGAAGTTCATATATTTTGAACTGCGGTATTAGATACGTATGATGCACGATCCTCGCAGTAGATAGCGCTATTTATGCAAGCTCCCAGTTGGCTTGTTAGCTCAATTGGTAGAGCGCTGCACTAGTATCGCAGAGGTCAGTGGTTCGAATCCCGTACAGGCCTGATTTTTTTCAGGTCTGATTTTCGTTATTGCATAAATAGCTCTACTACGAGGATCGTGCAGCATACGTATTGACAAGATCTGTTAATGTGTGCTCTTTACTAGTTTTTATTGAAAAAAATTAAAAAGTATTAAAAAAAAAACAAAAACAACAATAAAAACAAACACAAAGAAACTGAAATGAAATAAAAACAGGGAGTTAAGCCGTAGCGGTCGTCTTTCACTGTTGGCATAAGACTGCTTACGGAGAATTTCGCATAACTCAGGTAGAAGGTGATTCTTATCTAAATTAACCCTGAAGAAGGAAAATTAAAATAGGAAAGCGGGATCTGTGGACTTCAAAACACTGAGAGAATAGTTACCTACCTGTTTGAGGAAGTCTTTTGTGCTTTTTCTCTTTTGAACGGCTTTCTGTAAGTACATAACACATGGACTTCGACTCCTGAAGTGATACTAATAAATCATCCATCTCTGCTCTGTTTCCCTCGAAATATCCAAAGCAATAATCGTGTTTAACTAAAATACCATCGAGCTCTTCTATTAAAAAGTCGATCTCTAAATCTCTAAGCTTCGTTAGCTTTTGGCCTTCATCTATGGCAAAATTTTCCGGAACTGACGAACAAGATTGAAAAACCAATTTCGCGCCAAATTTGATTGACAATTTTTGACGACCGGAAATCATGATACATCTTTTTTTTATCACGCAGCAAATATCATACATTTTGGTGCCTTTCCCGAAGCCACCGACGCCCTGCCCAATGCCTTCATTGATTATTACAGCAGTAAAAAATTTTGTAGAGTCAACGCTTTAAAAACTTTTTTCACTTTTTTATGTAGCGAAGTTTTCTGCTAAAATTTGGGTATTGATAACACAAACATTTATTACAACTACAAATGATTTGTCTCTTCACGATGTCTTAAAGCTATTTCACCGCTGACTACTTAAATTTCGGACTATTTTTCTTTCCCGGCTCGTCGCCCGTGAATGTAGTGACTCCCTTGCGAAGCCTGCAGAAGGTCAGCGAGGGATCTGTACCCAGACCTCTCGCAGACCTTTCGCCGGCGAGGCTCGGCAGCATGGATAATAGAGGTACCTATAGTGTGTTTGAACTCCACTGAACGAAATATTGCACTTTACTAACAGAAACTTGCTCTCTTTATTTTCTAAAAGATGATCAATAACGGTTTTTGTGATTTCTTTTCTAGGTCCAGTTATCGGTTTAGAGTTCAATGGAAAGGATTGTGTGCAAAATACTGAGGATGCGCTCAACCAAATATGTGACCGCTCATTGTCCAGTATATACGTCTCATCCACTCCTGAGAGAGCATTACATGATATCGATGCGTTTTATAATTTTGTTGACCTGTCTATGAATTAGAAAAACGCCGTTAAACCCAAAGTAGCTATTATATGTATTTGTCTACATTGAACCTTATACGTTTCCACCTACCCAAGGGGAGGCCAGGCAACGGACTGGACCAAGGAGCAAGGCATTGGGCGAGAAAGAGAAGCGTTTTAAAACAGAAGTTATTTTATTGTTTTGTTAAGGGTTGAGGTCGTAGGGGTGTTTTATCAAATGACCCGTACGGACCTCACGTACGCGATCCCCTTGAAGACAATCGCAAAAGCTGACCTGTGCAGGGCCGGACGGGTTGACGTGACGGGAAAAGCCTTCCAACCATGCACTTACACAGCCCAGTTGGGCATTTTCCGAGGACGTGAATCTGTCCGTAACCCCTCGCCGTGAATAGTACGGGATGTTTTTGAGAAGAGAACAGCCACAAGAAAACGAGTGCAACTTATTTCTGACATATTTGGTCTTAAACAGTTGGTCGAAAACCACTTTGTTATTTTTTGCCATTGAAACTAAACGCTGAAGAAAAAAGATAGCTAACAAGAATGCAAAAAACTACTTTGTATCTACCACTGACCGTCTTCAGCGGCTCAAAAGTCTCAGTAGTTTATATTTCAAGCAAGTTAAGTTATTAAAGTACCGAAAAAAAAAAATTCTTGATAAAAGCCATATTGATTAAAATAAGTATTTTTTTATTATTATTTTACTGATACATCTCTCGAGTTTCCCTCAACCACTAAATGTAAAGCGTAAAGAGAAAACGTGTAAAATAATTACTGTCATCTTTACTGTTGTTGTTGTTGTTGTTTTTTTTTTTTTAACTATGATAAATATCATGCTCTGGTGTTCGGTGTTGAACTAGTATGGGCGCCCAGCGACCAAGAATCGTACGTAGTTTGTCACTTGAAATTATAGTTTAGTAATTGTCACGCCATGAAGTCTTTCCTCTCTCGAAACTGTAAGCGTTGCGTGACGGGACAACGTAAGGTTTGCGTTAAATTAACAGCTAATATCGATAACGAAGAAGCCATTAAAAAGTATACCATGTTTTATTAAATTTTATTTCTATTGACAATATTGTTATATTCATATCCACATCCGATTCCTTTCGTTAGTACATTTTAATTGCCGTAAACAAAGAGATAGCAAAACGTAATAAATTACAGTTCACTATGATTTGTTCTTTGGTTTCTTTCGTTTCTTTGGGAAAGGCCCATTAAGTTCCGTATCTGATGAATACTCCGTGATCCTTTTCTTCGCTTTCACCGGTTTCTTCTCCCCACCCCTACAGGGGAAAGTTTCAGAATAGTTCAGTGCTGGAGACAGCTGACTTTTGAACAAAGGTAATGAAATGAGACGGGTAGCATTTGGAGTAGATTGAAAATTCTTCTTCCTGTAGCTCTCATTTGTAATACCAACCCTTTCACGTCCCACTCTCCCTTAGATCTGAGTTTTCTTTCCTCGCAAGTTATTAAATATATACCGAGGAAACCCATCTGTGTGATTCATTTGTCTACCTTGGACATTGATCACGTGTCTGCGCCTGTTGATTGCTAGTAAATAACTAAGAGGAGTTCAAGGAAAGAAAAAAGGAAAACAAACTAGTTTCTCTACTTTTATACCGAGTGCAAACTTTACCCTCTCTCTTATTCTGTGTAAAACTCATTTTACAAAACAATAGATTGTCCAGCAAACAGGTATTGTGAAAAGAGAAAACTGTTCTTTTTCTGAGGATGGTTGACTGACATTCAAGGAAATAAATGGTAGTCTGAAGGCAGTATTACTAGCTAGAGTTCAAATGAAGCAGATTACTTTACACCTTTCTTCACTGGCTTCAAATTGCGAGTTAGAGATTAAAAAATAAAAACAGAATCTCTAGCAGCCGTTATCTGAGATGTCATACACCCTCCCTCCCCCCTTTTTTTTTCCTTGGAAGGAGTGGGAGAGGTTTGCTGGGATAGAAACAAACAAATGTGAAAGTCTCAAACCTTTTCCGCTTTTGTGCTTTGGGTTGCTTCTTGCATTGGAACAATTCCTTTGGCGCCTCTCTTAGGCTGAAACTTTTCGCAACATGTCCCAGATGTAGATTCCTCACATGGAAGATGTGCTTTAAACTACTGGGGTATGTAGCATAGGCTCTAACAAAAGACTGGTAAGCTGAAAAGTGAGGAAAGCTTGGGGATCAATTCGACGTAGGATTGTCTGTTCGAGTCGCCACTTAGTGGACGGGGTGCGGGGATAGCGAAGAGCGAGATAGGTGGCGCTTTGTCACACAACCCGTCACAAATCTTACTTCCTTGTTCGCTCTTTGCTTTCATCGCGCCCCGTCAATAGGCATGAAAAATGAAAGTAGCTGAGTTGTTAAAATAGTGAGATGTCAAGTGCGTGTCATGCACAAATATACAGTGAGGAATCAAACACCAGAAAGTTCAAATTTCGTGGTGGGATGTTGTACCAGTGAGCTTCAGAGAATCCACTGGCGATCTAGGTGTATAATAAGTTCAGTTGTGACAATCAGCCTGTGTACAATCCCGACACCACAAAGAAGATCAACTTTGCGCGAATTCTAAATGTGTCAGATTCTTCAAAAATGCGTGCACCATGGGAAAACTAGCATCTAAGGAGAATCTCGAAAACGATAAATCAAATATGATCCATTCAAAGTCTTGAGTATGCAAAGGACTTTCTACAACGACAAGTTCTCGGATCAGTAACATTTTTATTAGCCCGTTTAGCTAAGGGGATTTTTCGGATTACGAGAACATTTTTCCATTTATCCTGCGGCTTCACACTCGTGCGCTACAACAGCCTCTGATCAAAGAGCTTCAAGCCCGAAATCGTAACGTAAACAGATGCTAATGTTACGGATTAGTGGTTTTCCGAAATGAAGAAATGAAACTCCAGGGAAAGCTGATATTTTTAGCGATATCAATTAAGTCTCTAAATCCGCAACACCTTAGAGTATAAACGCTATCGTGCCCATCTTAGTAGCATTTTGAAAGTTGGTAGTGAAACGATGTAACTGGACATTTTTTGTCTTCCATAATGCAGTTTTGGCAACAAAGACTTGGTTAGATCTAAGTAAGATCGCAAGTGGCAATCATAAAATGTTACCTGTCTTAGCAGCTTTCAAACAAAGATCACTGGAAAGAACATAGTCCTCAAAGGAATTCTGTAATTCAGTGGCTGATTCCTGAGCTTTCTGGTCAACATTCTGACATTAAAGAAATAAATGAATAGTTAAATGAATAGATAAAAAAATAATTAAAAAAAAAACTTCCAAAGGTGATGTTTCCGAAGGGAAAAAAAAGCTCTGAAGGCTCACGAAACACATTAAAACTTTCAATCAGCTAATCCGATGTTAAGCAGACACATTTCTCCTTCCATATTAACCATAAAATGGATCTTTTTTCGACAGAAAACTTTCTTGAACAGAAACGGATATCAAAACGAAGCTTTTGAGGGACAGCTTGATGAAAAAATTAATTTTAGTTCATCCGATCTCTGCCAAAGGGTACATCTTTTTTGATTAATTTTCTTCGCCTCAAGTTATTTTTATTGTTGTTGTTAGTTTGCTTTTTTTTTTTTTTTGGAATACAATTTACTCCGGTAACCATTCTATAAAGCCGAAACAACCAAATTCAAAGGGTTTTTGATTACCATCCATGTTCCATTTGCTGCTTTAAACGTAAATTAGCGTTATATGCAATTATCAAAATCTGGATTTATCCACAGTCACTAGCAAGAGCCCTGTGGTGCTACTAGCAAGTGTTCTTTGGTTCTACTAGCAAGTGTCCTATGGTTTTATTGCACTTACTTTCGCTATTTTCAGACTCGCGTCTCCTGTAAGGGTTTTAAGGACGTCGTTTACAAGAATTTCTTCTGGACTGGAAGGAACACAAGAAATAGGGCAAATTAGCAGTGCGTCAATTTTTTTCCAATATTTTCTTGTTCGTCCACTATTTTACTGATTTTTTTCCAATGTTTCTCTGCTGAGGCATTTAAAAATTCTACGTTACGACGAGGGAAGCTTGAAAATTAACCACGATTTTCAAGTTCGTTGTTTGTAGTATGCGTTAAACGCAATCCGGTTTAAAAACCGCTTCCATCCCCCTTTGCGTCAAGACTACCGCAGCAATATTTTGTTTGAAGGTTGCAATTATTCAGCCAAACAGCAAACAAGTCTCATCTCATACTCGTTTGTCAGCATGGAAGGAAGTTCTGTGCGCTATTCTACCACGTGGTGGCGGTGTTATTTAATGTAGAATAGAAAACTTTCCAATGAGAGGCCGTAAAAACAAAATCGAGACTAATCAGATAAGAAAATATAAGCAAACGATGAAACCACAAGGAACCAACAAGAACTTGAGTTCAAACTAACAAACTGCGCTGAAAGGATAGCGCGAGTTCTCTGGACCAATAACAGAGCGATATAAAGCAAAACCATTACAATCGCTGATTGCTGTCTCTATGTACAAACCTGATTCCGTGCTGTTTCAAAATGTCCAAGTACTCGACCTAGAATGAGGAGTGGGTTGAGTGAGATTGCATCGCCTTTACTTACAGAAGAGTATATATATATCTTATCAACCAAGCGCGAGGGCAGTACTGGGAGAACATCGGCCCGAGGTCTTGACAGTACGGACCGAGCGCAGCGAGGTCCATACAGAAAAGACCGAGGGCCGATATTCTTCCATTACGGTCCCGAGCAAGCTTGGTTGATAAGAGATTTATTACACGACTGAAGTTCGAAGGGACACAAGTGCGGTATCATTCGGGACAGTGCCCGGTCCAATACTGAGAGAATAATGACCGGCAATAGAGCATTTTGATTGGTTGATTTTAGTTATTGGCCCTCTGACTTCCCGAGTCGTGTAATAAACACCAACATAGAACGCGTGGCCGAACACGAAAGGGATCAAAGAAAATTAGAAGAAACTTGCAGCTTCAGAGGGAGGAGCGAGGGGGGGGGGAGGGGACAAGCGTACTCAAAGCGTTTCCGTTAAATATGCTTAATGGAGAAAATATAAGAACTGACTCAACGGAGCGTCTTCGTTTAATAGGGACTTAAAGAAAACCACAACGACGACGGCAACGGGAACGTAGCAAAACAAAAGATCTAATGAGCAAAACAATAGCGAAACACGTGCGTTTTAAAAATTTTTCATATTTCTTAGCCGTCTAGACAGAACAAAAACGTGAATCACTGACTTTTACGTCCTCTTAGCAAGGAAACCTCGACAGTAGTTTAGTTATAATTTGAATATATCAACAAAGTTGAAATGGTATATTAGCCACCGTTACGATTATAAACGCTGACGTTTCGAGCGTTAGCCCTTCATCGTAGCGAAAGTAAGTTTGTTACGTTTTTACTTTGAACTTCACATGTTATGCCGAAGTGAAGATGTTGTACCGTCAGAAACGCATCGAGCTTTTGGCGAAAATCTTGGAGGAAGAAAACTACGTTTTTTCTGCAGAGTTTTATCACACGTCACCGTATTGACATCTTAAACTCCCTAAAGTTACTTAGGCCCCGTCCACACGTATCCGGATATTTTCGAATCCGCAAATTTTTCTTTCCGGATACGAAAATATTCGCGTCGACACGTTGTGTGGTCACAGCGTATTCAAATCGAATTCGCCCGTCCACACGTATCCGGATTCACTCCGGATTCTCTCTAGTACCCAGGATGACTCTATATATATTGGTTACGGAGCATGCGCTGCGGCATTTAGCAGCCGCGAGAATTCGATGTTTCAGTGTACGTGCACCAGTTCAAACAAATAAAAACATGTCGAAATCAGGCAAGAAAGCTAAGAAGAATGAGGGGAACAAGCCAGAATCATTCATATGGAGCGACGACGAGGTAGAGTTGTTATTGAACGTGGCAATATAGTACAAAGCCGTAAAATCTTTGGAGAACAGTGACTGGGAGTCGTGCCAGAGTAAATATGGCAATATTTTAGATCGCTTCGTAAATCACTATTTGCCTTTGATCGGCGGCCATATTTAACTTTGCGCGGTAAACACTGGCGCCAATTTTGTGAGGTCATCGTATCAGAAAATATGCGGATTCTACTGTCCACACGTATCCAAAATGTTATCGGATTAAAAAATTTCCACTCTGGAGAGCAGATTAAAAAATATCCGCATTTGCCTGCGAATTCGCCGGATACGTGTGGACGATAGCCGTATCCGGAAAGAAAACGTTGCGGATTAAAAAATATCCGGATACGTGTGGACGGGGCCTTATTCTACAGCATACTTCATTATGCATAAATATTTCACCAACTCAAAATAAAAAAAAACAAACTTACCTCTGCAGGAGTTAAAAAGAGGAGGGCGTTCCCCTTCAGTCCGATTCTTGCCGTTCGACCAACCCTATGCACGTAGTCTGCTGGGTTCCCTGGGGTATTGTACTAGAAACATAATTTATCGAACCAGTCAGAAAGTTATCAAAAAAAGATAAAAGAAGCTACCTTAGCTCAGAAACAACATAAAAAATTCAATCCATTAATTTGTAGTGTTGAGCGGCGAAATTGATAGAAAATGTATGGCAACCACACCCATACTTTTGTGGGCAAGCTCTTTATTTCCTCAAGAAAATGTGGGATGCGAAGATTGCATACGCGGCTAAAAAATAAAAAAAAAAGGAAATATTCTATTGTAATTTATACCTGCACAATCCAATTGACATGAGGCAAATCTAATCCTCTTGCTGCCACATCCTAATATACAAAACATGAGTTCAATTGATCATACAGCAATGTAGTTAAAAACAAAAAGGCTCGTTTCCACCTCTCTTTACTAAAAATCAGGAAAACAAAGTCAGCTTTTTTCGTCTCAGCCCTTGTTCGGTCCAATTTTCCATCTTGCGTCAAAACATACTAACAGGATATTTAGGTTTGTTTAAGTTTATTTTGCGTCACTAAACCTCATCAGGCGTCGTTGTGGTTCTCTTCAAAACTATATTTATCGATACAGGGCCTTTAGGGATATCAGCCTTCGAGCTGAATAAGCTGCCCTGTTAAAATAAAAAAGATTTTTTCTTAACTTTACTTCTTCACCTTTTTATATTTCCGGTTAAAAAAAGCGGCTAGAAATTAACAAAGAGCCTACTCACTGTACAAAACATAATCCCTCTCGTTGCGTCACTGAAACTTTTGAACACAGAGGTCCTTTCCTGCCAGGAGAAAAAAAAAAAAAAAAAAAAAAAAGGAAAAACACTGTTTCAGAAAGTTTGAGATTCCGTTAAATCTGTTCTGATTGGCCAACGTTACTAATTTGGCTCTGAGCTGGCTAAAAAAAAACTAAAACAGAAAAAAATAAATCAATAAATGAATGACTTTTCAGTTCATGAACTCAGAGTCCTTGGTTTTACTTACCGACTGAGACATGTTTCCATGAAGTTTGAAGAATACTAGGCGTACCTCTAACAGAATAAAAACAAGCGAATTCAAAACATGCTTTCGACATTATCAACACAATATACGTGTTCGTCTGCTTGCAGAAAAGACGAAAATGAAATTTTTACGAATGGTAAATTAAACCTAGCGGGTCAACTAAAGAAACAGAAGAATCAAATTGCGTCCTTACTAGCCACAGAAGAGAGAGACTTTTCAAAAAGGTTGCAATGAAAATCCACAGAGTCTCGGCTTGACATGAAAACAATCATCTTCGTAGCCAATGATTCCTGGAAAACGAAAAGACAGCTTAACGTAAGGAAAATTGGCAGCGTGCGTGCGTTCGTTACTTGCAAAGTTGAATATTGAAATGTTGGTGCCATGAATTTCTGTGCGTCACAATCAACCTCGTTCCGTATGGAAGGAATAAAGACGCTAAGTGGACATGAGGTTGTATCGCACTACTTTCATTTATTCAACTTTAAAGAGAAATTTCACAATGGCAACTGTGCAAAGCTTAATAAATACCTCTGGCTGGTTTTTCATTAACAAAAACGCTGCTAATGTTACCAAGCGCAATTTGCTAGGAACGATGATGAAGAATTGCTTCAATTGTTGAGGAGTCGTAAAGCTGGCCTCGCTTGAGCTCTGAATAGGAAAAAAAGCGGATGCGGTTGAAATAAGTTTCCCAGAGATATTTCATTCCAAAAATTGAAAGCTGATATCCAGCAATGCAATGACAGTAACAGCAATAACAGGTGAACCATCAGAAAAATGTAAAAAAAAACTATGTACAATGCCGATGGATAAAAACCAAGAATTATATAACTAAAGTAAATTATGACTCTAAACGAAAAAACATCCATGTCCAATAAGCTGTGTAAGTAATTTCGCGCGTAATAGGAAATGCTGTGAGAGGAAGTTAAAAAAAAAAAAGCTGTCTCATAGAGAAAGCTCGAAAACTTTACCGGTCAGCGAGTCCTTACCTGTGCGTTAGTTGCCTCCTTCTTTTCGCAGCCTCCATCTTCTGTCGTAACATCAACAGATAGAGGATTGTGAAGGCTAATTCCCACCAGTCTCTCGACTCCTGTGGGTAAAATTAAATTCAAGTACTTTTAAAAAGAGTGTCGTAGGTAATCTGAATTGATTTTTTGTCGACTTCGCTCTGTGATTGGTCCAGAGAACTTGATAAAATCAGATAAAACTTCAGCAAGAACAAATCATGAGTGGGTCATGCTCGTACTCGCGCGCTTTGTGCAGTTTGAGCTCTCAACGGTTACTTGCGACATATTCCATTCCTATGATTGTTGGTTTTGCATCAATTCGCACAAGCGCCTTAAAATAAAAGTAGAGATTTGTGAGAGAGCCACACACCTTCACTGAGTGTTGCGGAAAGCAGAACAGTTTGACATCTGACTCCGCTATGTAGAGAATTCTTAACAGCAGTCAGAATGGATGAAACATCCTTTTCAAAACCGAGGTCTAACAACCTAAAACAGGGAGTTATGTCAATTATCTTGTAAAATAACAGTTTTAAAGCCATACACTTATTTAGGGTAAAACAGGTCGCAACAATGATTGGCTTCCTGTAACGAAGGCAATTCGTGTGTAAATTTTCGTCCCAGCGATAGGTTTGTTCTCGCAAAATGTCCACATTTCGAGCTGATTTTAAATTGCTCGATGATCTAAACGGTATGAGTAAAAACGGCTTTTCTCGGAAGCGGCGCATGCGATGCGGTTTGCAGCCGAAATATAACATAGGAGAACTTGGAACAAGGTTGGATTGTAGGACAAAGAATTGTTTTGTACCTGTCGGCTTCGTCAAGGATGATCCACTGAACCCTCTTTAACTCCAAACTTTTGGTTTTCTAAAAGGAAAAACGAGGTAACTTGAAGTCAAGCCCCTGACTACATGGTATCAACAGAATCTCCTCTACATCCCAGGGTTATTTTGAGAACAACTCTTTATCGATCAACAATAAGACGCATGTAGTAAGTGGCTTTAGCCAGTATTGGAGAGACAGGATCATAGTGATATTTAAATTGTAACCAATATTAAGCGGGTAGCGGATACTTTGGCTACATTTCATATCAACGATTTTCGGAAATTCTGGGAACATCTGCGGAAGTCTCAAAAACCGTTGGAAAGTTATCCATAGCGTTTGCCACTCGTTGGAGAATTTCCGAAAATTCGGATACAATAACAGAAGGGAGAGGGTGAATCTTGCGGACTTGCATTAGAATCAGTCGAGATTTCTACTAGAGTAATACGTTTATGGAGTTTACCTATAACACATGAGTGGGATATCACAATACTGCTACAAAGTTTTCAGCTTAGAGATCTTTACAGATCGGAGTAACTGCGCATGTGTCAAGCAACTTACTTCAATATGATCCAGAAGTCTTCCTGGAGTTGCAACCAGAACATTAACACCTTTTCTCAATCTGAGAAGAAAGACCCATGAAATTCAAGTAAAGAGGATTCTTTTTGATAATCAGTAGCTTCTGCGTTTCCGAAATGTAACTCGACCGAGAAAGAGTGAGAAAAAAAAAACACTTTTGAAATATTTACCTGGCTTTCTCTGATTTTCGTTTTTCTCCTCCCATAACTACTCCAGGCACAACCCACTGAAAAGGCTGTAAAACAAGATCATGTTGGAATTAAAGGGCTCTTAATGATGTTAACAATAATGTATAGCAGAGGTTTCCATAACTTTTTCGATAAGCGGCTGCCAATGGTGAAATAGGTCACTGTGCAGCAAAATAATAATAATAATAATAATAATACTTTATTATTTATATTGCGCATAAATCTATATGCATATAATCTGATGCACATTACAAATGTATTCAAAAGATACTAAATATATCTATATGTAATGTGTGGTAGGCAGAAAAAACAACTACATATACATCCCTACAGACCTGTTTCATGCTTGCCCACTCATCATCATTAAATCCCCTGATGAGTGGGAAACCATCAGGGGATTTAAAGAAAAGTTGCCAGCAAGTAAAGCGATACCATCAGTCTACACATATTCATTTTAACATAACAAATAATAATTAAAAGGAACATAAACAATTCTTGTTTTATTTCCAGCACATAAAAAAGCAAACTGCATTTTACACAATGCAATTAAGAAAACATTACGTGCATTTTTTGCATGTATTAGATATACCTTTACAAGTCTCTGCAGGACATTGAAGCTTTGTATGGCAAGCTAAAGTTTCAAGATAAAATTAAGAAGTTATAAGGTTGGAATACATGTAAGTTAATCAACAAAAAATTATCATTATAATTCAATTACATGCATTCAGTTAACTGTCACTATTACAATAATTACAATCATTATTGATTTTCATATTAAGTATAATAATTAACTATAACTATCAATAATGTTTGATAATTTGTGTATCTATCTAAAAACAATTATTTCCTATGATAATTGTGCAATGACTACCTCTCTTGTGGGGACCAAAATCACTGCATATGGACCATCACTTCTCTAAAGAAAGACAACAAACAACAGACATAAAACTGAGCAATGAGAGATCTCCATTAAACAGCAAATGAGGATGAAAGAACTAAAACCAACAAAGTCATCAAGCCAATGCCAATGACTTTATAAAGAAAACAATCTTATTTCCACTGAGAAGCCTGAAATTTGTATTTGTTGAACTATAAATTTGAATTGGCTACTTACAGAAATTTTTGGTGTGATATTCTGAAGTGAGTGTATTACAGGCACTGCATATGTGAGAGTTTTTCCTAAAAATTAAGAGTAAACACATGAATTAACTCAAAATCACTATTACAAATAATATGAGCAATTGGTTGCCGATTTGAGACTGTATTCTCTATTTTATCAGAAACGAGAGCTGGGCTAAAATAGACCTCCTAAAACACGGGTTTTGTCAATGTTTTCACAGGCAGGCAAACCTTTTTGAACTGAACCTATCTATGACATGAAATTCCCTCCAGATGGTCAAACCAGGTGGGCAAAACCATCCTAGCTCACCACCCATCAAATTGCCCGATGCCCAACCCCTCAATAAAAAGCCATGCTAAAATTTTTGAAATCGCTAATTCATTGTTTATTTCCACACTCGACATGACTCCTGCCTCTAGGCAGTACAAGAGTTATTTTCAAGAATAATTTGGCACAGGTTCACGTCGACCTTACCTGTTCCTGTTTTTGATTTCACAAATACATCCCTTCCTTCAATTAATGAGGGAATAGCAACTTTTTGAACACTGAAACCACAAAAATAATGATAAAACATAAACAAATGCACACTCTATCCACATATGAATAATTGTGAAGTTCAAAATTTATTTTTCACCACACTGTTAGTAATAATTCAACATAGTACATTTCAAACAATTATTCAGATTTTGATTGTGTTGTAAATATCTGAGAACAAGATAGACCTTAAAGTGAAATATCTTAATATTCTGTACCTAGTCATTGTGGTCAGTTTCAAATTATTTTCAAGGTTGGAAATCTGTAAGTAGAGAGCAAAACATAATCAACTATAAGACAAAAATTTTGCTAATTCTCCCCACTTAAGAGCCAACCATGTAAAACTGTGTAAAGGGAGTTAGTGCAGTTACTAAAACTACAAGCGCCAGCCAGTTTCAGTGGCATGAAATTATGTTCGAAATTATTTTTTGTCATAGCTTGTCTTTTGTTTCCTGGCCCTCTTTTAACAATGTTTATCATAAATAACTTACCAGTAACTGTGCCATGTTTCATCATCTACATTATGTCTTTTTTAAAAGCTAAAAGTGAGACATACTACATATTTATATAATAATGCACATCTTACCATGAATGGAGAAATATCTAAGTCACTAAATTTTTCAGCAGAAAAAACATTTTCACTTGGTTTTCCTTCTGCACCAGATGATTCATTACTACAACAATAAAACTATATGTCAAATATAATTGTGCTTCATGCCATTGTATAACTACATGTCCAAAAAACACAGCCTTGAAACTGAATATGCATGCAAAACATACAGTAAGATAGTTTACTTGTGTGCTAATATCTAGGTGCTTCATATGAACAAAATTTCTCAAAATATCATTAGGAGTATGGTACGTGGTGAAACAAAAAACTGTCATCCCCAAGAAAATTTGAGCCTTAGGAAATTGCATTTTGTGTTTGAAACATATTTAGTTTATCACTGAGATAGGAGAACTTATTATAGAATGTGTGACATAAACCAAGGCTCTAAGTGATAGGTATCCATCAAACTTATCCCCATACACTAATTAGCAAATTAAAACTAGTATTAAAACCAACCTTGCTGGTAAAGTGGGTATATCTGGATTGTAGTTAAACAAACTTGAAACTACCTGTCATAAATGTTAAAAAATGGATATCTCAGAAAATTTTTGGTTTGCTTTTTAGTGAAATGAACTTTAAACATATCCACTGAGCTCACTGCATTTTAAAATTGACAGTTACTTCTAGAGTTACCTGAAATTTCTTCTTTGTTTGTCTTGGAGGAAGGATGCCATTTCGAGTTACATAATATCTCTCAGTCTCATTCTAAGTAGATATCACAGAAATTAGTGTAAACACAATAATTGTTATTTTTACTTACCAAGATTTTGACTGTTTTGCAACCTTGAAAACAAAAAATATCTCTAAAAATTAGACTTCTCACATACACTGTAGCTTTTCTGCCATAGTATAGGTAGCCCTGTGTGGTTAACTGAGATAAAATGAGGGCAGATTTACAAGCATGATGCAAGGCTTTAAGTAAATACTGTAGCCTTACTAGTCATTTATTCACATTACTATTCATTTCAAAACATCAATAAACCTTGATGGTTGTAAATGAATCTAATTTCCTATAACCAGTGAATTTTATACACGATATAAACTCTATTATGTTGTCAATCCCTACTGTATGCCAAAAACCTCGTTACTCATCCACTAAAGGATTGTGAAAGCAGTAACGAAATTTTTCCAAGTAAATAAAAGAGGTGTACATTTGCTGAAGTTCTCTTCTCCTCCGCTAATCCTTGGATGGGCTTATTTGGGAAAGGTGTGGACTTCTCCTCTATGTGTCGTAACGGCTTAGCAGATATGGAAGCTGTATTCTTGTGTGAGGTCCCCCTCGCATGTGGCCTCAGGTATTGTTGTCTTTTCTGTAACTTTCTTTCTTTCCACTAGGAAGAAAAGAATTAGATAAGTAGCAGGCTGATTTGTTGAATCAAGTTTGATTCAAAAGAAGATCGTGATGTTCATAAAAGGTCTACGTACACGCTCGTACACGTGGGCATGGATACCAAGGAAGCCTTGCTTTCTAGCGGATAAATTTGGGAAGATGATTTACCTTCGATTTTCTATCTTTCCTTTCCCGATGAACTTCATTGTATCTTTCACTACTAGAGCAAAGATTTAAAAGCAGTCCGTCATCTTCAGCCATCGTTTTAAAATGTAAAAAGTTGACCACTTTCGACCACCATGTTTGTAAATACTATCTTAGAATGTCACGTGGAACACAAAACGATAAAAGCGGTCTTCAACGAATCAGTCTCTTTCGTCATGTAAATTACACTGGAGTTGATCAGCTTAGTAGGTAGATTTAGCAAAGCCTAAAATCGGAAGCGCGCGTAGGAGCCCCGCTATGTTAAGTTAAGAAGGAATCGTTTTAATATCTGCCATCAAGTGTTACATCAACTCGCCCGTTATCAGAAACGTCCGTCCGTCCCTTCAGACACTCGAACGAGGCTACTGTCTGATTACAATAAAATACAAAAAACAAATACAAAAAAAAAAATTAATAAATACAAAAATACAAATACAAAATACTGCTAAACAACGCCTATTGTTACAATCTTGAATCTCTACCGTTGTGATCTTATCGGCTTAACGATACAATTCAAAAATGTTTTCAAGAAGGTCAGTATCCATTTACATCCAGTACCTCGCTCTGGCTAGCAACTCTGCAAAAAGAAGCACCGGACATAATGAAAATAGACAGAGATTGGGCAGCGGTATAACAACAAAAATGCCACACGTTGTGTGCCGAACTGGAGGCCCGAAAGAGAAAAAACTTTGCCTTAGGTCTTTTTCTGCTTATTTGTGTTTTCCACTTAGCAACAAATAGAGCGGGAAAATTTTTCAAAACCACAGTTCGTATCGTGAAAGGCCTTTACGAGCGCTTTTGTAACCAATCAGAGTCGAGGTTTAAGATTCCGGCTAGCTGAGATGTTTTCACTGTCAAGAGATTTGTGAATCAATACCTCCTCTGCGATTTTATTCTTGTAATCACGTAGTTTCAACCCTATGAGTTTGGTTTTGAATCAAGCAATTTCCTTCAGTTGACATTTTTCTTACTTCTTGGCTCCCTTTTGCGTAACAACGTTTTTCATGAAGTTGGGAGAAAATCATTTTTAATCACTTCTGGGAGTGAGTGAGTTAGCGTTTATTTGATTTCCTGTTGTTGATTTGACCAAATATATGCGAGTTGAGTGGATTGATGTGGATATCACATATGCATAAGTAGTTTATCATCATGATTACATACGGTAAAATGTTTTTGTTGTCTATCAAGGTGATCTGAAATGCTTCACATTCACCATGAGCCACACCACCTGGGGAAACTAAAAGAGTTTGCGACCAGATGTATTGAGTAGAAAAGGTTGATAAAGAGAACGAGACAATCCATCCGACTTCAAGAAAAAATTGCTGTGGCATGAAGCTGTCATTGCCTGACGACTGACCTCAATCTGGCTATCAAAGAGAGCGATCTGTTTAGCAGGAGTTTGAAACGCCCGGTTTTGTAAAGATTCTGAGCCGTGATGAATGTACAAAACAATAATTCTGATGGGGAGAACTACATATCGCCTTCGATGAAGCAAGCCTACTACGAGGAGCCATTTGTCGTGATGGTCGCTCGCCTAACTTTCGAGGTCATGTTAGCTTTCGTGGGCCTCGTTGGAAACATAACGGTATCATTTGTGATATCGAGACAACGAAAATTTCGCTCGGGGCTGAAACTTTTCATCAGGAATCTGGCATTGGCTGATATTGGGATCTTGGCTATCAGTTTTCCAATTGCCGTGGCGAAAGAGCAACTTCCGCTGCATTGGCCATTTGGAAAAGTGGGGTGTCTATATTTTTATCCCTTAGCAGAAGTCTTCCACGGGGTATCTGTTTGGTCCATTACCGCTATAGCTATTGAACGCTACAGAAAAATATCTACCTTTAATGGATTTCGTTGCAGCACCTATATCTCAACAAAGCCATTAAAATGGGTAATTGTTGTGATTTGGATCGTTTCGTTTCTCGTTGTGACTTTTCCGTTGCTTTTCGTGATGAATTTTGTGGAAGATCCTACAGTGACGTACTGTGATGTCGCTTGGTCTCACACAATACACATTGTATACATCATTTCTATGACAATCTTTTGGTACCTGCTGCCTCTGGGAATCATCGTTTTTACCTATGCTAAGATAACCAGACAGCTACAGCACAGCAACAACTTCCACAGATCAATTATTAAACAGCGTTCAAGAGAGAAGAACATTCGAGATTCTCATATTTCTATGCGATTTACGGGAGAGGAAAAGAGAATGAGGCAGAATTCGAAGGCAAAGAAAATTCTCACACCCATAGTGCTAGTGTTCACGATCTCGATGCTTCCACTGAATTTCCTTCGTGTTTTGCTGGTATTCTGGAAAGAATTCTTCTTCGAGAAATTCTTCTGGATGATCTACAACATCTGTGTTATCGGTGTTGTAATTAACTCAGCATCCGATCCACTGATCTATTCAATAGTGTCTAAGGATTTCCGATTGCAGCTGAAGGAAATCTCTTCTCGGTTTACCCAAAGGTTGCATAATGTCGTTAGGCTAAGAAGGGATGATAAAAATGGCATTCGTGACAAGACAATCGGTATCAAAGGAACTCCTCGAGAATACAAACTTGACGAAGAAAAAGCAATTTTCGTTACCACCGTTTAAAAAACCTGCACTTACTGAGAAAACACAAAATTAGTGAGCGGCATTATCGCTAACACTATATTCTTGTGCAAATTTGTAAATAAACACATGATTACTCTATTATCTCCAGATGATTATTTCGGTACAAATTTCAAGCAATCACAACTTAAGATCGTTTTACGTGATGTCAATACCATGTCATTAGAGAACATTTCTTTCATGCCTAAGGACTTTCAAGTGGTAAATCTTGAACATGCTGAAGTGTTTGACAAGCTGATTGCGAAAATGTAAAGAGCAAAACAGGTATCTGCGACATCTCTGTCATTAAGGATGCCGTCAGTGACAGGGAACAGTCTGGATGTTGCACCTGGCGAGATCGACTTTGTTGCTAATAGCTCATTTCGTCCTTTCACTCTCGGTGACCAAAGACGAGTTTCTCCTTACGACACCTAATTAATTTATCTACAAAAACTGGGGCAAAAAGGAAACTTAGTAACCATTGGATCACCAAAATCTCAGAGCGAAAATTATAAGAGATGTGTGACGTACATTGCAAACAATATTAACATTGATCTTCGGAGTGAAACGGAGGGGTTCATGACGATAAAAATTCCTACACCATTCCAAACTGGAATATATGACCAGAAATACATGTAATTTGTAAATTTGAGGACTTTCAAAGCAATCTGTTTTCACTAATTAAGATTGGTTACAACAGCTTCTCTGATTCCTTCACGGGGAACGAAATATTTCCCGATAAAAGCAGTCAGAAGCGGGGGACTTTGATCACCTTTTCGATTTATCTATTTTAGAAGATACGCACAAGGAGATAGGGAACTTCTTGTAAGATATCTTCCAAACTGTGCACAAACAGAAGCCTTCGTAAGCTCATTCCCAGAATCTGTTCAGTCCAGACACTTTCGTGAACGATAAATCGATCCAAAGATCGACTTTGGTTACGTACTATGTAAAAGAACATGACATAAAATCCATCTCACTCTAGTATAGCAGACATGAGGATGGGGACAGGGAAGGCATAAAACGAGAAGAGTCACTGTACTTTATCGGACACTCTTTTGTCTCAAGTTGTGACCTCAGCCTTCCCACCCACTACTGGGGGTAAAAAAAAAGTAATCATAACAACATCCTACTCCCTACAAGTTTCTTCACCGCAAGGATTGTGCAGTCTAGTCATTTTATTTCTACAACTATGCCATTCGTTTTTAACGAAACTAATACTGCACTATTTTCAGGCCAGAACAGGTTTTATTAGTTGTTCGTCCCGCGAGAGTGTTCCTCTTGAACTCTGCAATCAAGAAAAGACTCATAAATGTTCCTAGCTGTTGGTAACATCTAATGTATAGTTTGTTTGTTTGTTTGAAGAATCGTGAGCAAATGCCGCCCCAAGGGCGAAAAATACGCCTTCAGGAGCCTAAATTAGGTGTGATATTGTGATGCCTACACTGCGGGTCAATTCACTAAACTACACTTTCTAAACTAAATTCAATTCAAAATTTGACCTTAAGGAAAGGCGCTTATTGCGGATTAACTTGAGAATATCAACTAGTACCACATCGATAGCACATTTATTTATTATGCACACAAGTTCAAAGGCTAAATTCAACTTGTCAATCAGTATCAAAAAACGTATATCTTTTCACCTGACTTTTCAACAGTCCGGTTGCTTGAACCGCACCGTGGTACCATCCTTCTTCGCACCATTCTCTTCAACACACCAACAAAATCCAGTGCTGGCCCAACATTGCACGGGCTCAAAAGAGCCATCTTCTCTGCAATGTGGAATAAACTGTCCTGGTAAAGGACCTTTCGCTAAAGCCTCCAGCCTTGTTCTTTCACACTTCGATGTGTAAGCTGAAAGTGCGATAAAAAAAAAAGTATTGGTTGGATACACAACAACAAAGACAAGCTAAAATGCAGTGCATGGCTGTCGGAGTTCATTCCAGTTTCCACAGAACTTTAAAGAAGTTACTAGATGTTGGGGAAACATAGGTAACTCAGAGAACAGATTGTGTGCCACTGCGAGGGTAGAATGTCTCGCTGAACATCATAATCCTATGACCCCAGAAAGGAGTCGATCTCGGACTATCCGAAAGAACTAGGGCCCCACCGAAATTTTATCTGAATACTAATATATTACTCTGTTTATTTGTCTCTTTCCCACACATTCAATTATTCGATCCTGTTTTCATTCTCCGACTCATTTCTTAACTCATTGTAACAATTACAAAGCATTCAATGATGGGGTCATACATTCACAATCTGGTTGTCCAGATTTTTCCGTTCCTTTAACCTTCTTTCCTTCCTTGTCCACGCAGTAACACTTCCCAGTGCTGGCACAACACTGCACTTCCTCAAAATTTCCGTCCGGTTTACACCTAGGAGGTCCGCACCAACCCGGAACGTTGACGATGATTGCTTGAAGGCTTTGGCAAAGAGATAGGACACCTATACCAGCAAAGTATGACGAGAAATCATTATATTCTACAGTATCAAGGGATGACTCACTCTTTTGGGAGTTGATTTAAGCTTAACTTGTGTAGATCGACACCAGGGTTCTCGCTTAAGGCCAAGTGGTAGGGGAAAAATATTAAGTGCAACTTTCTACGCATCAAACTGAATTCGAAGATTCGAGTAACAAAAGGGTCTCGGCGCATGGTCTGCCATTTGGAAATACTTGACTTTGTAAGCTGTTTTAAGTACTCTCATGCACGCAATAACGTGTGGTAGATGGTTAAGAAGGTGGAAAATAACGGTAGAAATGGAAAGGCGTTGCTTTATGTTCTACATGAAGTGCGTCGCTCATTTGGGGGCGGTGCTTGCCATGCAGTACTCACTTAAGCGGCGGTTAAACGAGCACGTGTAGATAATCTAATGAAGTGTTTGAAAACAAAATAGGCCACGTTTGATTCCAATTAGTTCGATTTCTGAAGTTACTGAAGGTACCTTTCTTGCTGCACTCTGGTTTTCCTCGTACTTTAGTACCCGGTACTTCAGCGCCATGTTCGTTCACGCACCAACAGTACCCTGTTGATCCCCAGCATTGTTCAGGCTTGAAACTACCATCTGCATTGCATTCTGGGACAAACGCGCCCACCAAGCCGTCTTGTGAGGCTTGGTCTCTTTGTTCTTCGCATGTTGTTGCAGCTGCTTTACAACAAAGAACCAGAAAAAAAAACGTACGACAAAAAAATATAATAGAATATCTGGAGAGACAAACCTCAAAAAAGTGAATAACAAAAGCTATGAAAATAAAGAAACAGGGTAAACACACATGAAACACTGAATGAATACATGCTTTTTTCAGTTTTCGAGCAAATACTTGAAAGAGAAAAAAAAGTATAATGGGGAACTGCAAGAAAAAAAACTCAAACGACTAAGTTAATAACAGTAGCTATGAACAGAAAGAAATAAAGTAAACAAAACATGGAACATTGATTGAATAATTCTGCAGTTTTCAAACAAGTTCTTATAGAAGTGAAACAAAAAGTGCATTTTGACATCTGTGTTAAAAAATATTAGAACAGCAGTGAGGAAGCTTGTAGAAAAGGTGATCTCTTTGTTGCGCAGTTTTTAGAAGCACTAGCCTCTACAATTCTATTTTGCATTCATAAGTGAAACATTGCACTGAACAAATTTTATATGGAGAATTAGGATAACGAGCTCTGTGAGGACACATATAAAACAATTAAAACAAAATCCCACATAAGTTTCTTCTAACTCAGTAAAGAGCAAAAATGTAAGGAAAAGTGTGGTCAAATACTATAATCTCTTCATAATGCTTCTAGCTCAAAAGCCATTTTTATGATTTTTGCATTCACAGTAATTGTCAGTTAACAAGCCTAGTACCCTCAATTAGCCTTGGCTTTAAAACTTTCTAAAACTCCTCAAAAAAATTACCCAAACCTTTTACTTTGCCACACTTCTGATTGGTCACTTTGGAATACATTAACTGTCAAACTACTCACTTACCAAAGAAAAAAAAAATCTGCATACCACCCTAAGCATACCAGCACTGTGACTGTGCACCTTGCACAACTCATGAGGAGACATTTGCATTGCTCTGGTGTTGCTAAGCCTTAAATATTGTTGTGCACAAATTCTCACATTGCAGTGTTACAGTCATTACAAATACAGCAGTGTCCATTGATTATACCGTTTAAGCTATGGCGTATTGAGAAACGTAACTGTTTGTGTTGTCTTGCAATCACTCAACCGTGTCGTTCTTGCTTTTTTTTATTATTATTATTAATAATACATTTTTAATGATGTGGCTTTGTTGTTTTTTCGACTTGCCGTAAAGGCATGGGGTGTTTTTAGATTACTCATAGCCCTACACCATTCCACATCATCTGTGATTAACCCCTCTAGAATTAACTGACTCGATCGAAGAGTGTATATCAATTGAAAACCCTGTCTATGGTCGCGTTAAATTATAGCTGAAGTTGAAAGCTCACAGCTAAAACTGTTAATCAGTGTACTCGCCCGCCTTGACAAAAAAAAGTTGAAAAAAATATGAATTAACACAGAGAAAATGCCCTCAAACACGTATTACCGAACTCAACTTCAAAACGGTAGCATGTCGGAAAATTATATATTCCCTAGTACACCAGGTAAACATTCAGAAACATACCGTTCGCACAGGTGACGAAGGAGACGAAAATTAGCAGGGACAACATCTGTTTAGTGCCCTTGTTTATGCCCAAAGGAATCCTCGGCTGATTTCATGTCGGTTTGCAGTAGTCGTGCTATTATGCTATTTATCAACATCCGGGAGGTCTGCGCAAAAGTAAGTATGTCGTGTAGGAGCCCGTATTATGTCCCCAGCAAATACGTATTATGAATGGTCATTAATAAGGAAGTCACAACCACCGACAATCCTCACAGATGCTAATGGGGCGCCGTTTGTAAATTTAATATTTATTTCGCTTTTTGTCATTTTATCCATTGGTTATTTAATGAAACCAATCTTGCGTTATTTGGCTATTTAATAAAACCAATCTTGCTTTATTTGGTTATTTGATATAACCAATCTTGCGTTATTTGGTTATTTGATATAACCAATCTTGCGTTACGTGGTTATTTGATATAACCAATCTTGCGTTATTTGGTTATTTGATTTGATATTTGATATAACCAAATAACGCAAGATTGGTTATATCAAATAACCAAATAACGCAAGATTGGTTATATCAAATAACCACGTAACGCAAGATTGGTTATATCAAATAACCAAATAACGCAAGATTGGTTATATCAAATAGCCACGTAACGCAAGATTGGTTATATCAAATAACCAAATAACGCAAGATTGGTTATATCAAATAACCAAGTAACGCAAGATTGGTTTTATTAAATAGCCAATGGATAAAATGAAATTATCATAAATAAAAAAACATATCACGTTAAAAACGACCAAAAGCGAAATAAATAATAAATTTACAAACTGCGCCCACGTAAAAAACGACCGTAAATATGGGGCGCCGTTTGTAAATTTATTATTTACTTCGCTTTTGGTCGTTTTTTACGTGATATGTTTTTTTATTTATGATAATTTCATTTTATCCATTGTAGATATATCACAGAGTGTGGGTTAGGACATTATGCCCAGCCTTACATCAAATACATAAAGGCAAGCACTGAAAGGCCAACCTAAAGTTGATAGACATAATTTCACTGAATAGGAAATATTTATGGCAAACAAAGGGTCAGTATTTGCCTTGCAGACTGCAGGTTGTTTGTTGTTAGTTTGCATAGAAAATATTTGAAAAAATGTTATTCAATGGGAACTAAAAATTAAACAGCAGTTCTAAATATTGGATTTCAAACTTGTCTCAAATTAGAAAGAGGCAACAATGATACCTGTTAAGATCTACCTTTAATTTGACTTTCCTGATGTTTGACGGCTTCTCATTTTTTTTAATCCTATTTAGCAAAGACTGATTTCTTGATGAGACTAATAAAAAGTTAACACCTGGTCAAACAGGTATTCACTTTTTGTAAAATAGAGCTAATCATTCATCACACTTTTGGCATAAAAACAACGCTGGTCTAGAAAGCCTGAAAAAAAAATTCATCGTAGAGCTACTGATTACTGATCAGTGAGTCCCAGTTCAAAATATTAAACTGGTTAGTTTAATAGTTTAAAAAAAAATATTACATCGCAGCCAAGGGGCTGAATTGCATAATATTTTAAAATGATATACTATGTTATAATCAGGATACATACAGGAGTATAATTGCATAATATTTTAAAATCATATACTATGTTATAATCAGGATACATACAGGAGTATAATACATACAGGAATATAATAAAAGTTACAATTGTATCAGAAACTATAAAAAGATAAAATATCACTAAGATCGAGTAATACTAGGCAGGCTTGATCAGTCGAATATTCACGCAGTGTTGTTTGCTTGTCGGCACATGCTCGGGATGAACGACCGCTGAAAACGCTTGGTGTGCACGCCAGGGAGGTCGTACTTTCTAATTCTCCTTAGATTATAATGGTTTACATGATTGGTAGGAAATAAATGAGATAGTTTGTGGTCATTAGAGATTGCATCAAACAGTTTAGAACATTGTTCCTCGCGCCGAGACTGCAAAGTGTCTAAATTATAGCTACTCCAGCATAGACTGTCAGAACAATCTGGTAAGATGATACTTAACGCCCTTTTCTGTGCTCGTTCAATGTCATTACTTAAATACTCGGGCAATGCATGGTGAAAAACGCGCGAACAATATTCCAGGACAGGTCTAACAACAGTGCAGTAAAAGTTGATTATGTCACGAGGGTCCACTCCCGCTCTCCTAAGGAGAACCAGGAAATATAATCTCTTATTGGCTTTCTTGATAGCCTCCGATATATGATCATTCCACGTAAGATCATTAGAGAGAGTCACACCTAAGATCTTGGCAGAGCTAACAACGGAGAGATCCTTCCCATTGACGGTTACAGGCTCGAAAGCATGCTTGTTCTTCTTAAAGTCGATGTTCATGACCTTACACTTATCGGCATTTAGGGTCATTAGCCTTTGTTTAACAAAGCCACACCCTAAACAATCTTCGATTTAGCTAAACCATTTATCTGAACATTTATTTCAGTGAAGAGAGGGCGGAAAGCGAACAGTGAAACGCATTTATTTATTTATTTAAGTCAGCTCCTTGTAGAGAAAGCCCGAGACCTTCAGTGATTTGAGTAAGGCTTCGCGGTGTACGTAACCGGTCTTTATGGTTTTTATTGTTGTGGCCTTTCACTAATTCACTCCCGAGTGTGCAGTTCCCTGAAACGTCCACTGTGTGAACTGCAAATGTACTGAACGTTCAAGTCAGAGCAGCCAATCTCAGTATACAAAAAGAAAGTATCAACTATACAAGAAAGTATTGGAAAAATCTTCTAACAAGCTAGTACCCTCTTGTCTCACTCAAAGTGAGTTTGTCGTATAAATGAATCTTCGTCAACTTCCTCGACCGAGAGAGGACTAGAACTAAGCGGTTTACGAGCCCATCAAAAGCGAAGAAATTCAATGTAGCCTCTGCTCTAAAGCTGTTTCAATATCTTATCTATTCCTATTTCATAACTATCTTAGAATAGGAAGAGAAAATTTATCCTAATTCAAATGCGTCGCGTAAAAATATAAAGAAGGTCTTATGGGACCGTAAAATGCCCAAGAAACGTAGTGTGCGGGAGATATTCGAAAAAATTAATGTTTTGTTCAAAAAATGGTTAGCTTAGCTTAGAGCGCCGGACTGCCGTGCGGGAGGTGGAGGGTTCGAGCCCCAGACCGGACCCAACATTCAGGGTCTTAAAATAACTGAAGAGAATGTGCTTCCTTTCCTATGACATCTGCAAATGGTTAGACATTCTAATCTTCTCGCATAACGACGAGAAACCGTAGGCCCCTTCTCCTACATCCTATCTAGGACACAGACATGGCGGACGGAAGCTCAAAGAAACGTATGTAATCGATTTTTGCAATAAAAAAGCCTGTAGTCGTCTTTTAAGGGCTCATAAACAACTATAATATGTACTTATTTTCATACAAGGATTGTTCAGATTGCGAAATCTCAGTGGATAAGTCACTTTTCTTAACCTGGGTGACAGCATTCTCGGTCGTCATTGTAATATCGATATCGTGACGCGCAAAGCTTAAAATTTCAACCTTGCTTTATCACAAGCCGAAAATCCCTATCAACATTCATAAAAAGACAAGTCTTCAGCTGTTCTAATAGATATCTAAACTAGAATCTCAAAAGGATTGAGAATTCTTTATTTGTTTGATTTTGATGACGTCACGTGAAAACCAACACTAGACGGCTTCGGGATACTCAGGCAAAGACTTTAGTCAGCTTTCCTCTAGGAGACCTTTTTCCCTTAAAATATCCTCTAAAGGCCCCGGAAAGTCATACCCAAACAGTTTAAAATCCAGGTCAAACAGTTCCTTCAGTTGAAAGATTTTGTCTAACGTCAACTGGGAGTAGTATTTCGACATATATGACAAAGTCTTGGACGAGCGATAACAAGGAAATGTTACATAGCTATCGACACCAATAATCTTCAGAATCGTTGGTGCTCCCTTATCTAAATTCTCGAAGTGACCAATGAAGTCATAGTCCACTTCACATGGGCAAATATGTTCGTATGATCGCCAATGTTGATCCTCGATACCAGCTTTTTGCTGAGTGGCGTTGGTTTCAATAACTCTTCTTACAAAATGCTGAAAATGGAAGATCTTTTTCCCTCTCTATTTCTCGCTTTGTTTTACCGGGGTGGAGAAATCTTTTGAACCATGGCTTTTTAATTTTGTCTCGATATGCTGATGCCAGCCTTGCAAAGGGCTCTCTGAAAAACATGGCTTTGTAGTAAGTGCTCAAGATCTTTTGCCGCTCAAGAATGCTGTAGTCTTGGAGCCAAGAGAATAACTTTTTGTTGTGTGGGACTCCTTTCAGTTGTTCGCCATTATTCTCAGCACTATACAGGGTTCGTTTCCAAATTGAACCTGAAACTTTGGGGATGAAGCAAAAAACCAACTTCAACTCTTCAATTAAACGGGAGGAGTCAGCTTGTTGTAGAAATACAGCATTTGGTGGCTTCTTCAGCCATTGATCGTGTAGAAGCTGTCTTCTTTCCGTCATCACTCCGCTAAACGACATCGATGGAGAAATGGATTTGAAGCCTACGAAAATCGGACAAAGTAGTGGTTAGTACACGATACAGCAATAATATCATTGGTTAAGGAAATTATCGAAGCAGTGACCACCGATATGGCTATGAAGATGGCAATTGCCATTGTTCTGGCTATGGTAATACCAATGCCAATGTCATTCGTGATACCAATGTAAATATAGGGGTGGCAATGACTGAATGGTAATGGAAACAACAACGTTACGAGAACGACAACAAAAAACATTACTAACAGGCATTGCCAGTAATGTAAGAAAACAGCTATAAGCTCTCCAGAATAAAGGTTTTACTACTTTTAGTGAGCCCAGATGAGGATAAAACATTTCTGAACGAGTTGTTTGGCAGAGTTTTGGCGAGTTTGGGACAAAGTTCTCGCTCTGAGTGTTGAGCATAGAAGGAAGTCACGGTTTTGAATATGTATAACTTATGTATATAACTTATTTATGTATAACTTATTCAGTGGACGTTTCTTTGTGCAGTATCGCTGAGAATTTTTACGAATTGTGTATGGTGGCCTAGGAATGCCATAAGAAAATTGTGTAGTACCTTGTTAGTTTCCCGTTATTTATTATGTTATTTCACTTTATTTTTAAACTTTAAACGAAAAAAATTATATCGAGATACTTTAAATCAAAAAGTGAAATAAAAATTTTTAATAAATAGCTAAATGAAACGAAAATAATCTTATCTTAACTTAGCAGTGCCATAAGGTTTTTCTTAAAAAAAAAAAAAAAAAAAAATATTAATTCGGTCGTAGCCTATCGATGCCATAGCCCACAATCCTCTTCGGTGATCTTTTGCGTGGCTCCTAAGCGATGTGTGATTGAAGCATTTTCAGTGTGTTGTTACACGATTTCTTCATGTCGGGTAACTACTCCTAATAGCTATTTCAACGCGGCGTCATTTCAAGTAAAAAACGGATAAAAGCCTACTTACACCAGTAACAAAAGTATTGGTTCTCCGGTGCCGCTTTGCTTTTCCCACACCTCCTCTTGCTTGAAGCCCTTCCGGGGAAACTTCTTTCATCATAGCGTAAACAACATCACGGGGCACATTTAGCCCGTGAATCTCGCGCACCTTCTGTTGCATGGAACGATAGCCAAGCAGCTGTCCCGGACCATCCATTTCGCGTCTCACAGCTTCTTTCACATCTTCAATATCCACTTCATAATTCGTGAACTTAATCTCAAAGTACTGCAGCCTGCGTGCTAAAGTTCGCTCACTCCATGCAAAAATTGGGTATTTCGATTCTATGAAGTCCAAAATCTCCCTTTTTTCCAGTTTTGCCGGACGTACTTTGATAAATCACCTTTAAGCGTTTGATCTTGCATCCAGTCGCCATTCCTGATTTGATTTCCCGCCATCTTGGCAGAAAACATCATGACCCAAGTGCATTGTGGGCTATGGCATCGATAGGCCACGACCGAATTTTTTTTTTTTTTTAAGAAAAACCTTATGGCACTGCTAGGCTAAGATAAGATTATTTTCATTTCATTTAACTATCGATTAAAAGTTTTTATTTCACTTTTTGATTTAAAGTATCTCGATATAATTGTTTTTCGTTTAAAGTTTAAAAATAAAATGAAATAATATAATGAATAACGGGAAACTAACAAGGTACTGCACAATTTTCTTATGGCATTCCTAGGCCACCATAGTTGTGCAGTATTTTGACGAGCCCATAGGGAGAGTCAAAATACCAACAACAAGTAAAAATACTCAGTGATACTGCACAACAAAACGTCTAATAAGAGATTTATTATCTAACACGCCAAACTGTTATTCGCGGATCATATTTACGGGGAGTGCGTGACAGGAGTATGCGAAGCGGAACGAAATTTGCGCGTTGTCGTGTTGCTATTTCTATTTTCTTCAGTAAATGATGAAATTTCATCGTCGTCTACCTGCTTTTCTTCGTTCGGTCCATCTAATAAACTTGGATCAATATTCGCCAGGCATTCCGACCCTTCGTCGTCAGAAAAATGATTTCAATTGTCTGCCATTTTTTTCGTAACTTCAATCGATTTCGTCGCTTGCGCGATGCGAGAAACCTTTCCAACCGGTTCTCTGAGGTACACGTCCCGCAAGATATTTATGCTCGTTTTGGGCGTTATTTGTACACTACGAAGCACAGTTGGATAAAAATTTCTTTTATTTTCATATCGCAATCGTCGGATAGAGTGCTGGATACATGTTATAGGTTGGAGAAAGTGGTGGATTTGTAGGCCCTAACCTACAGGCAGCAAAATGAATTCAATTCAACGTGCACTACTGATGATAGTGAAATGGAAAACTGGTTGACATCCTCTCAGTGGCTGTGTCTCGAAGTGACGCAACAACATGGCGCGTGGGCTGCTTTCGGTTACCTCCCGCTTTTTCATGCTAGTTTTGATTGTATTGCCTCTTCCCTCCCTTCGTTACGACAAATCCTGTGGTAAATCAAGATAGTTTCTTTCTAACGCTGAATCTTGCCAGTAGAGAATTTCCATCAAGAAATAGTGGGCTTCCACGAGTTTCGGGTATCAACTCTGTGCCGCCATGTTTGAAGCTCAAAGCTGGAATTTACATCTCAAAGGTTTCATTGTCTGCACTGTTTCTAGTACTGTTATCTGGAGATGTTGCCATTAACCCAGGGCCGTCATATAGACGCTAATTCAACGCTTCAAGACTCAGACCTAAGCTGCTTGATTAGTATTGAAGGCACGCAAATAGATGATGCGAGCTCGAACTGGTCTGTGCTTGATCTTTCAAGCGAATCGATTCAGTCTTCCGTTAGTGGTCGCGGAGTGAGCGAGTCTTTTAACCTGGGGCTTGGAAATAAAGAGCTTCGGTTTGGAACATGGAATGTGGATGGACTGTCAATTTCAAAATTGGAGCAAATTGGACTCCACATGCTGGATATATGCTAACAGACCGCAGGTTGACATTTTATCTATTAATGAGTCAGCTTTGAAACCCCATGTTCCCGATATGCTCTACTCTGTTCCTGGTTTTGAAATGTACCGTAGGTATCGAAAGGGCAAGAAGAAGAAAAGTGGCGTATTAGTATATGTTAATCAAGATCTTAAGTATAGACGAAGGACAGATTTAGAAGATTGCGATATTGAAGTAGCATGGATAGAAGTTTGTCCAATTAAATCTAATCGCCCATTGTTCAGTGTTTGCTGGAATTTATCGTCCACCATCCTACACTCGAAAAGACGACGAGGCTTTAGAGAATAACGTTGAGAGAGCATATTTACTGAATATGGAGATATTAACTGGAGACTCAAACGTGAACTACCTGGCTACTTTGAAATTCAAGAAACATCATTTAATTTGTTCTTTTACGACAGTGAATTTCAAGTAGCGTGGCCGAGTGGTCAGCGCGTCGGACTCGCAATCCGCTGCTCCCGGGTTCGAATCCCGCTTTGACCACTCCCTAGATTTGTTTCACGGTAGCTTCGAGTTCAAATCCTCGGCCACGCTTGTAAATAGCCAACTGGTTTGCCTCCGGCCAGTTTGGATTCTTAACGATTTATGTTCAATTTAAATTATTTGTTTCTGTTGTTTATTGGGGGCCTCCTGGAAAGTAGCTTGTAGCTAAGTGTGGTGCCACATTATATAAAGAATTACTTACTTTACTTACTACTTACTTAAGCGACTTGTTACCCAGGTAACAAGGCCTGTGAGTAAAACATGTCTGGATCACATATTTGCTAATCGACCCGAGAGGATCCATTCTATTGGTGTTAGGGAGTTTGGTTTGGCTGATCATTTGCCCGTGTTCGCGGTGCGCTCTTACAAACGTGCGTCGTATGCACATGGCGATTCTTCTACGATCAAATGATTCAATTGTTATTATCATCGTTATAGTCGTAAATTTTTAGTTTTAGATAATGGTTGTCTGAAGATGGTAAAACACACTCCATAAGTCAGGTCCTTTACTACCAGAGAGTTTAATAAACTAGTCATTCATTCAAATACCATAACATGAAAGGCTTCGATGAGTCACGCTTCCTTTCCTCCTTAAAAGAAACCCCGTGGGACACTGCTTTTATTTACGACTCAATAAACGATGTTTTAGGCGCCTGGGAAGATTTGTTCAATCAAGTTCTTGTTATCCACTGTCCTTGGCGTGAGAAAAGAGTGTCACGGAAAAGGCAAGTACCTTGCCTTTTCAAAATATATGAACTTCATATATTTCATTGTATCTGATTGCTGATCGTATAAGAGCTAAACTTCCTAGCATACCCTTCGAAATGTCAAAATTCGTAAGTTTTGTACGGTCTAGAAAGGACCCTGATATTGAGTTTTCCATACCATCAGTGACCTGTGCATTTGTTAAGAACAACCTTTGTGCTCTAAACCATAGTTAATAGAGAGGACTATGTCTAAACCAAAGCAAAGCAGTTGGAATCGATCATTTTAGCGTTAAAATCCTAAGGTCAGTTGCGCCGGTAATTTCAGTTTCTATAACCAAGATCATGAACAAATCTCTTGAGTACGCAGAGTTTCCATTACGCTGAAAAATGGCGTGGGTTACTCCTTTATTTAAATCTGGGGATAGAAGCGACTTAAACAACTACCGTCCAATTTCAGTATTGCCCATCCTGTCGAAAATTTTGGAGAGGCATGTTCACAATCATTCGTATCATTACTTAAGTGAAAAAAATTTGATCTATCGATGTTAGTCAGGCCTCCGCAAAAATCATGGGACTGAAATAGCTCTTATCAAGCTAATAAATGAGTTGCTGTTTTGCCTCGACAAGGATCAAGTTACAGGTATGATTCTGATAGACTCCCAAAAGGCTTTCGACCTGGTTGACCATACGCTTCTGTTAAAGAAACTTGGGACATATGGTTTATGTGAGCGGACAGCTATTTGATTCCAGTCGTACCTTGTAGACAGGCAGCAGTTTGTTGTCAGTTTGGGAAGAGATATATCTGAGGTCATTTGTGTACCTTAGCTTTTAGCTAAGCGTTCTGACCACGTTAAATAAATTGATTGATTGATTGATTGATTGTTAACAATGGGAATATACAGATAGACTTGTACGCAGATGACACAACCCTCTCTTCTCATGTTCTAGAGATGTGGGACACTTAGGCGAGATTCGGGGTAACTTGCAGCCTGCCTTAAAGGATCATGAGTAGAAACCTGGACATGTATGAACAGACTGCCACTTAATGAGTCAAAGTCTAAGACTATGCTGGCGACTGGGAACCGGCTGAAGGGCAAAGTACCAGGGCCGTAACTAGCATGAGGCAAGACGAGGCTCTTGCCTCGTCTTAATTTTGGCCTTTTAAATTTTTTTCTTAAAGATTGAATTTTCCGAAGAAAAATTCCACGGAAAATCCTTAAAAGAGCATTTCTAAACCTTTAGATTTCAAAGTTTTCTGAGGGGCATGCCCCCAGACCCCTCTAGCGGCTCGCGCCTTCGGCGCTCGAAACTTGCCTCGTCTTGTCCTGAAATCTGGCTACAGCCGTGAGTACCCACCAATCACTAATTCACTAAGCCTTTCTACTTCAAGTGGAAAAATACTCGAGGATCTGGACACTGTGAAGTTATTAGGAGTAGATATAGATACAGAACTTTCTTTTTCAAATAACGTTGATAGAATTTGTAAGAAATTAGCGCAAAGAACTGGTATATTGAACACGATTATGTCTTGTCTCCCTTTAAGGCAAAGGATTCTCTATTACAATTCTATTAAAAGGCCACTTTTCATTTTTGGCAGCGTTGTTTGGCAATCCAAAGTAACAATGAATGTTTATTGCGCCTTTTATGTCTCCAAAAGAAAGCAGCTAGGATTATACTCGATGCAGAACCACGCGCCTCTTCTGTTGTGCTTTTCAACAAATTGAAATGGCTGTCTTTTTACGCAGAAACTCGTATCAATTAATGTGCAATATTGTATAGGAGAATTGAACACGCAGTGCCAGAATATCTTATGGACCCCTTGAAATTGAATAGCTCTCGGCATTCACGTAATACCAGGTTTGTCAGCTTGAATTTTATTACGCCTACATACAAGAGAAAGACTGAAGGAGGAAGCTCGTTTGTAGTGTCTGCAATACAGGACTCGAACAATTTAAATTGTGAAATAAGGAAGAGGCCGAGTGCATGTAAAAGGTTTTAAGCGCACCTTGAGAAAGCAATTTCTTCAAGATCAAGCTCACTTGCCTTACTTTTATCAATAATTCTTATTGAACTTTATTATGTATTTATCAATCTGTTCGATTTTTATTATAGAATTACTACCTGTCCATCGTTTATAGTTTAATAATGTAATTTTCATTCATATGCAGTAGAGGGCCACAAGTTTATTACTTTTTAACTATTAGTTGCTACCCTCTTGAATAAAGACTGCTACTACTACTACTACTCTATCAATCCATTGACTCAGCGTTACTTTAGGAGATCATCCAGCTTAAAATTCGACATTTCAGATCAAATTTGGGGTAGAGCCGGCATGAAAGAAATATGAGCCGACGTCTTTAAACTAATCAGTTTCATCAAGAGTAAAAATAACGAGACATTATTTTCCTTTGGTTTTTATTCTATCCTGCTCCGGTTTGCTGTCACAATTAAGCCAGAGACTTTTCCAAATCAAGTAAAAATGTCATAAAATTATACCTAGAAAAATGGAAGGCTTTGTATATCATTACGACACTTCATATTTTGTTTGGAATAAATAATTAGTCACGGTCTCCGACGATTCTCGAAAATCACCACACCTTTCGATTCCTCATTTTCAAAATTTATGACAACCTAGCTAAAAGTGGGAGAGAAAAGAAAAGTTCAGCTTCGTCTCCCGAGTAACCATAGGCAACATACCTGTCAAGAACTTACGGTTCTTGACTTCTGGTGGATGACGGATCCGGAAAGGACTTTCTCCGATCATTTTTCATAGCTTTGAATTTTCGCCATATCTTACATGGAATAAACTTATTGCACATGACAATGTGATTCAAATCCCTGCCAATTTTGATTCAAATCTTCTGGTGTTTCAGCATTTCATAATTATGTCACGCCTGTCGGTTGTTGCTCACCGGCTTCACGGCAAGAAATCGAGTTCCAGGACAACCAAGCCTATACCGACGGAATGTTAATAGTTGCAACATAATATACAAGAATTGTCGTGACTGCTATCCATAGGTTTAAAAAAAAAGAGTTATCGCTCAATAAGATTCGCAAGTTTAGTCAGCATATTTTAGCTACCGACAATGCGCAGTGAGTAACTTAATAAGAAATTTGTAAATCTTCAAAGGACTTCCAGACGTAAGGCTAAAGCACAATTAAAACACTCTTCCACTTGAATACAAAACAACTTTAATTAGCAGGCTTTAGGAGTGTTCTAAAAGATATTTTCCTCATTAGCCGCCGGAAGGAAACTTTCCTTGTATAAGCATCATAAGGGTGCTGTGTTAGCGTGTTAAATAGCCAATAAACTCAAAGTCCTGTGGAAAGTCACAATTCTTCGACAATAAAAGTGATACTCAAGGAAAAGGTTTTATGCAACCAGGGCAGGGGTCAAAATAAGCCTGAAGTTTCTTAGTAGTACACACGAAATTGAACACAGGATTAGAAAACCGCCGCCTGTAATGTATTAAGCCATATACATTTTTCATGATGGCCTTTTTTATCATCTTCCCATCGGTTTATTATCACTACTAACTGACTCACGAGTTATTTGGGCCATAATCAACCATATTAAGATGCAATCAGCGGAATTGAACAGGTTCCGCGAGAAGCTAATTGGTTCAGTTTTTATTGAGCGAAGTGATGTTTAAATAAGCCCTTTTCCAACTTGAAACTGACAAACGTGGAATTATCTCATACTGAAACTTTGAAATCAAAGCAACGAAGAAATCATGAAGGCCTGAAAGCAGATTATTTGTATCTATAGGAGTTTTAAATGACTGAGGATCAAATAAGTTCAACTCAGCCACCCCGAACAAACGCAGGTAAATTTTCTTCAGGTATGAAAATTGAATAAAACGCTTGAAGATAATCAAATAAAGAATTGTATATTTTAAGAGCAGTTGTAAATTTCTTTTGGTATCACAATCAATTTTTTAATCTTCAACTGACACCCTTACCAAGTGGGCTACGCATTTTAAACAGGACGCTTAAATAATCTTCGGGATCAATACTCACTAGGCTGTTCCTCGGCCTTAACAAGGAAGGATTCAAATAAAGTATTGTAACTTACCTCCAGAAAAATATCTAACCAAAACTTGGTTTGAGATCCACGCACATAAGCACAATTCAATGACTTTTAAAATGATGCGATCCTTTCGAATTCCTTGTGAAAAAGATTTTCCAAACATAACGATAAATTTCACCTTGGGCTAGCGCGCACAATCGGGTTGTGGTAGGTCGCGATAAAATGAAGTTGATCACTCTTTTACTCATGGACGAACAAATTAAATAAAAGATATAGCCAAAGATAATTTTATGTAAATATTTGCCCCACTCTCAGCTCATTTGCGTTTGAATACGTTTATAGTCTATCGTTCAAAACATTCTCATAGTTTATGAATACTAATATTCATAGCAGCCACAAAATAAGAACACGTTAGTCATTTGCCTAAGTTTTATTCAGTATGATATATCCTCAAGTTGATTAACTCTGCACGGTGACACCTTCTCGGAGATACTAGTGCTAATGCACTACTCTTCAATCCGAGCTGAAAATAAAGTTTTACTACTACTACTACTACTACTACTACTACTACTACTACTACTACTACTACTACTACTGCTACTGCTACTGCTACTGCTACTGCTACTGCTACTGCTACTGCTACTGCTACTGCTACTGCTACTACTACTACTACTACTAATACTACTACTAATACTACTACTAATACTACCTTAAGCACATGCTTGAATATTACTCGAAGTACATAATGTTTCCAGGGAAACTTGGAAAAGTTCGCTATATTTAAGTGCTCGAGAGCCTTCTAAAACAAAAGCGCCTCGTGACTTAAAATCCCCGGCCTTTTATTCAAAGTTGGCCTTGTTTGAGACAAAAGTTGTGTGAATTATGGCAGGTCTTCAAACTTCCTACTACATATTTATAAGCTAGCGAGATAAGAAAAACAATTATTATCAGACTTGGAGAATATGTTTAGTCAAGTTCCCGACGAAAACTGGGATCAGCTCTGATAGAGTAGCTCACACTTTTTATATTCTGTAATCAACAAAGCCCTTAACAAGTGTCACTAAAAGGTAGAATTTAAAATTAAAACCTTTCTAAAATTTTAGGCTGAAAGGGTTCATAACACATAGAGGATCAACTGGCAATTTCCTCCCATCGTGCAGAAGTTTGCTACATATCATGCTGAGAAAATTTGGCTTTTGGTGTGAACTTACGACCGACCTTCCGTGCAATCTTTCAGCATGCACGAACAATTGAAATGCTAAAATCTTGGCATTACATATATAGAAAGAGAACATCCCAGCGGAAAGGAGGTTGTATGCACGCGCACGTGCGTTTGTAACAAGGGAATCATAGGCACTTGCGCTAATAATCTTATGAACAACCTGAATGTATACTTGAATGCGGTGTCCCAGTGCAGCGTACCGTAGGCACAAAGTTTGGTCAAAGACGGGGTATTTACGGGGGCTAATTGATGTTCAGCTCACTCAAGGATTTGCAATTCACGTTCTGAACGGAAAATTATACTGCTTGAGTCGCAGTTAATAAAATATCATTTCTCAGTAATTTGCGATTTTTTATGATCATCTTGCAAAGCAACAATATTGGTAGCAAAAGCCATGTTAACGGGAATAAATTATTTTAATGAAAGTTTGTTATGAGACTGTATTTTACTAAACATAGGAAGGAAAGAAAGAAAGAGAGAAAGAAGTCATGGAGCGAGTCACGAACGACGGCGAAAGAGAGTGAGAAACAACCCGGCCAAATAGGCAGAAACACGGGAAAGAAGAAAGCGGAAAAAAACAAGAAAGAACTAAAGGAAAAAAGTCCAAGGGGCAACGTGGGATGGAAAGACAAAGAGCCTTAGAAAATAGAACAAATAGAAATAGCAACAAAAAGAAATTAAACTTCAAAGGAGCAAACAAAGAAGAAGAGGAGAAGTAGTAGTTTAGTCATGCAAAGGCCCTCAGAAGCCCCCTTCTTTAAAAATGTTTTCGAATAATCATGACTGTTTCTAAGCCTAAATCATGCACTCATCAGTTATTCAGTTACTGATATTCAAGCCAGCTCACTGTGCGATGAAAAAAAGTTTGACACTGCTGATGACTTGATGCGTATGCACCTGAATACACCGCCACCTTATCAGCAGTGCCTGATCGACACGCGCTACTAAAAACACGCAGAAGAGTTACAATGAAACTATCGACAATGCTAAGCGTGATCGAAAAAAAGCAGAACGCAAATGGAGAAAGACAAAGGCTGCCGATGATCTGCTTGATTTCAAGTCCAAGAGAAATCATGTGACCTATCTGATGAATAAGGCTAGACGAGACTTCTACTCTGAGTTTATGGTTGAAAACGGTACTTATCAAAGGAAGTTGTTTAAGGCTGCGAAAAAGCTTCTAGGCATGAAGGATGAACCCTTGTTTGCCGAACACCTTGACAAGATAATAGTTGCGAACGATATCGGAAGGTATTTTGTTCGAAAGGTCGTGAACATTCGCAATGAAATTGATGTTACGCCTATCAGTCAGTCAGATCGCGATCTTGTAGCTCCTGACAAACCTGTGGTGGACACGAATGTAATAATGTGCTCCTTCCGGAATCGGAGTGAACAAGATATCTACCATCTTATTCAGAAATCGGCTAAAAAGTCATACGTGCTTGATTCTTTGAGGTGTGACTCGTTTGATGTTCTACTTCCTGTCATCGTAAAGTTAGTCAATACCTCGCTAACTACTGCGCACTTTCCCACTGAATGGAAACAAGTGATTGTCAACCCACTCCTGAAAAAAGGTGCTAAGAAAGTGACCCATAAAAACCTATGACCTATTAGCAACCTTCAGTTTGTCTCAAAAATTACCAAGGGCTGTCCTCGACCGAGTGTATAATCACATGACTGACAACAAACTGTTTCCTATCCTTCAGTCTGCCGATAGGAAAGGGCACAGCATGAAACAGCGCTACTGAGAGTTGTAAATTATATTTTGTCCGACATGAATAAGCAACACGTGTCAATTCTTGTGTTACTTGACCTGAGTGCGGCGTTTGATACCGTCTACCATGCCACACTGTTAGCCGACTCGAGACCTCATTTAACAGCTCGGACGCTGCTCTCGCATGGTTCTCATCGTATCTGGACGTTGCCAGCGCGTGTCGGTAAATGGAGAGGGATCGGACTGTTATCCCCTGCCTTTTGGCGTTCCTCAGGGTTCGTGTCTCGGACCCCCTACTCTTCAGTGCCTATGTCAGCAAGCTGTTCGAGGCATAGGTAGTAGTAACCTGTGTTCGAGGTCATCAATTAAGCTGTAGTCGCCCAACGCACACGCATTCGCTTACGATACTCAGCTTTATCTTTCCTTTCACCCAGAAAAATTCTCTTAGTGAAGCAGAGGCAGTACATGCCTTGGAACAGTGTATTCGCGCCATAAGGGCTTGGATGCAAGCTGACAAACTGAGCTGAGAACAAAATTGAGGTCCTGTTAATCGGAATCCGTCAACAACTTAGCAAAATTAACCTAAATACTTTGACCGTTGGCGATACTAGTTTTGCTGTTGTAAACAAGGCGCGAAATCTTGGTGTTTGGTTTGACTCTCAGCTGAATGCCAAAGTCCACATTACGAAAAAATGCACTCTATTTTTGTTCATTATACAAAATAAGACGCGTTAGAAAGTACCTTTCACGTAAGAGAGCACAAACATTGATCTTAGCACTAGAAATTGGACGCCTAGACCACTGTAACAGTCTGCTGCACGGCTTACCAGCCAGTAATACTGGAAAATTGCAACGGTTTCAAAACGCTGCCCCAAGGGTCATTTCCAATACCACGCGTCTTGATCACATTTCTCCTGTTTTGATATACTTGCATTGGCTACCAATTAAATTGGTTGTATACACATTCAAAGCTTTACGTGGTAGTGCTCCATCATACATTCATCAATTAATCAGACTTAAGGCACAGTCAAATTATAACCTGCGATCAAATACAAAACACTTACTGCTCGATCTGCCCAATGAGACCAAGTAGACAACAGGAGACAGGCCGTTCTTTGCAGCCGCGCCGACCGTGTGGAACGCCCTTCCAGACGAGTTGAGAGCTTTGGGCAGTCTTATAACTTTTATGGCACGGCTAAAAACTGATTATTTTAAATTTTCTTTTAGCTTATGACCTATGGTATTTTAACATAGATTTTTACATGTACATATATATATATATATATACACATATATATATAATATTTATATATATACATATATATATATATAATATTTTTTATCTAGTATCCATTTATTAACTATGTAGATAAGCTGTGATTTTTATCTATTTCATTGTAATATTATAAGCATATTATAGGCATTGTAATGTAAAGCGCATTAGATCATATACCCATGTATTTTTCGCTATATAAATAATAAAGTTATTATAATTATTGTTATTGTTATTATTATTATTATTATTACGCACATTTTATTTCGTTACTCGTTATTTATTTCTTTATCCTCCCTTCTGTTCAAGATTCGAGCAGATTGCAAAGACGTATTATATCCAGACTTGGGGATTTCCAGTGTTGGTTGTATAAATCTACAACAAGGTCCGCTAATACTTCTGGTCACTCGATGCTATGGAAACCGGAAAAAGCACCGGTTGGATGAGCCATTTGGTTTAAGGGCTTTCTACTGCTTGGAATGGGAAAACTCTAACATCTTTGAAATGAAAGCAAGTGAGTCGTCTGGTTGAACTTTTCCCGTTACCTAATGTATTTACGGCTCTGAACTTTTCCTCATTTCCCACCTTTGTTTTTAAGGTATTTGCTTTAACCGGTTTTCAACTTCTTTTGGAATCGAGTCTTTTCTTCCTCTGAAAGAAATCTACGTTAGTCATGAGGTGTTATCAGACCTTTGCAACGCTAGTATGTTCTATGTCAGGAAAACGTAAGATAAAAAGATGCATTCTGTCAATGAACAATTTTAGTTCTATTATGAAGCCCCACTTTCGTTTGAAGTTTTTTTTTGCTTTTGATAATTCCTTATTATTTACTTTGATGAAGTCACGTGAAAACCAAGATTAGGCTACAAATCATAGCTAAAAGGCTACAGGATACTCAGACCCTCCGCCCACTTAAATGGACCTCATTCCTAAATATCAACAATAATGAATTACAAGATAAACAACTAACCATCGTAAAAACTTTGATCAACTTTCTTCTGACGGACCTTTTTCCTTTAAAATATCCTCTAAAAGCCCCGGAAAGTCATACCCAAACAGTTTAAAATCCAAATCGAAGAGTTCCTGCAGTTGAAAGATTTCATCTATTGTCAACTGGGAGTAGTATTCCAGCATGTATGGCGAAGTCTTAGACGGGCGATAATCAGGAAATTTTACGTAGCCATCGACGCCAATAATCTTCAAGAGCGTTGGTGCCTCCTTATCTACATTCTCGAAGTGACCAATGAAGTCATAGTCCACTTCACATGGGCAAATATGTTCGTATGATCGCCAATGTTGATCCTCGATACCAGCTTTTTGCTGCGTGGCGTTGGTTTCAATAACTCTTCTTACAAATGCTGAAAATGGAAGATCTTTTTCCCCCTCTATTTCTAGCTTTGTTTTTCCGGGGTGGAGAAATCTTTTGAACCATGGCTTTTTAATTTTGTCTCGATATGCTGATGCCAGCCTCGCAAAAGGCTCTCTGACAAACATGGCTTTGTAGTAGGTGCTCAAAATCTTTTGCCGCTCAAGAATGCTGTAGTCTTGGAGCCAAGAGAATAACTTTTTGTTGTGTGGGACTCCTTTCAGTTGTTCGCCATCATTCTCAGCACTATACAGGGTTCGCTTCCAAGTTGTACATGAAACTTTAGGGATGAAGCAAAAAACGAGCTTCAACTTTTCAATGACGATGAAACGGGAAAAGTCAGCTTCTTTTAGAAATAAAGGATTTGGTGGCTTCTTCAGGCATTGATCGCGTAGAAGCTGTCTTCTTTCCGTCATAACTCTGCTAAACGACATCGATGGAGAATTGGAGTTGAAGCCTAAGGCAATTGGGCAAAACAATGGTTAGAGCACGATGTAGCAAAAACATCATAGGTCAAGGTAATGCGGATTGAAGAAGTGGCCACGGACATGACTATGAAGATAGAAATGGCCATTGTTCCGCCTGGCTATGGTAATACTAGTAATGTCAATTTTGGTGATGGAGAAGAAGAAGGATAAAACCAATGGAAACCAGCCGGCAATGGTGATATCAATGTAAAAATAGGGGTGGCGACGATAATGAAGAGGAGTGAAGTCAGCTTCTTCGATAAATAAAGGATTTGGTGGCTTATCCAGGCATTGATAACGTAGAAGCTGTCTTCTTTCTGTCATCACTAAACTAAACGACAACGATGGAGAATTGGATTTAAAGCCTTAGAAAATGGGACAAAAATAGTGGCAAGTGCTTGAGGTAGCAATAACATAATTGGTCAAGGGAATAAATGAGACAGTGGCTACGAAAATGGCACATGGCAATGGAAATGGTCAAATGGAAATGCCAATGTAATTCTCAAGCATTTTTATGAAAAAAGCAGGGTACACTTTGCTTTTAGGAAGATGTTATAGGGGTTTTGTTGATACACTCAAGAATTCGATGTTTCTATAGTTATCACAATTTTAAGCATTTTATTTGCAGGAAGCTTTCAGACTCTTTATCGGCGCTGGTTCACATCTGTGAAAATTTTCTAAATTAGCTGTTAGTGCTTCAGATCGTTTACTATATACAAACTGAGATTCAAGCGTAAAGGCATGAAATAAATTTTCATTTGCAAGCTGTTCTAAGAAACCTTAGGTGAAAAATTTGGCGCATATTGAAATTTTTCACTTGTGCGGAAAACGATACATCGATTCTCATATAATCTTCACTCCTTCAGCGTTTCGCTTTTCAAACCGTTCCGAAAAAAATACTGAAATCCACTCCCAGGGCCTCTTACATGAGGCGACTGAGGAACTTCTGTGGAGGATCGCGGGGAATAGAGAGCATGCAGAACAAAAACTCAACAGAGAAAACAATGAGAAAACCAAGCGGCGAGATTTGAAACTGTCTAAAGAATTTTGCGAACGAAAAAACCAGGATTTTAAAAATGAATCTTAAGAAGTTCGTTCGCTCCTTTCGACGAAACGACAGCGAATATGCCCGAAACCTCAAGGTTAAGATGCTTTCCTTCAATTATTGAGAAGTATTTGGTAATTTTTCACTTGCTGTCGGCAGTGTTTCGTCATTTCTATCGTCGAGACAATTTACATGGTTTGCATCATAAATGATGGATTCATGACATCTTGACTTGAATCTGTTTAACAATAAATTGCTATTAAACAAGAATTGAGTCTTGGCATCTATACAATAAATATAATACTTTATGGAAAGTTTTTCTGTAGGGTATTTAACGCACTCGTCGGTTTGTGTCAAAAATTTCACTCGTTCGCTGCGCTCACTCGTTAGACTACTCGTTCGATTTCTGATACTACCAACTCATGCGACTCATGTCCAAATTGCACAGACTGCAAAGACTATTGTTTTTAAGCCGCGTTTCAATCTTTTTAAAAACAAATGTAGTACCACAAAATTTATTTCGAAATCAACTATTGCTGAAAAATCAAAGTGATTTGAGAGCGAGAGAGAAGAAAGAATTAATATTGTTTATCGCCAAAAGGTCGTGACCAAAGTCTTTGCTCAAAAACTCTGCCCAGCCGGCAAAATGAGATGTATTAATTTTGTGAAAAATAATCAAAATTGCAACAAAGTTTGAGATGTTCTGCAAAATTACTCAAGCGAAACGGATACCGCCTGCTGTGAGCGGGCCGGATGAGGAGAATACTGCCCGCTCTCGGAACCAATCAGATTGCAGGATTTTTAGAATACCGCCCGCTCACGAACTGAGAAAGAAATAATCTGTATTTATTATGTAGTGAAATGTGCCGTCAGGGAGGCCTTTTCTCACGACACTTCCAACTTTGTTTGGAAAAAAAACTAGTCCGGTAGTCCTTAAAAGTCACCACGACGGTCTTTGATGATTGTCAAATATCACCTCACCTTTCATAGGCCCCGAAAAAGTACAAAACAGAAAATATATCCTCATTACCATAAGTTCAGCTTCGTATCCCGAGTAACCACGATAGTCGTCAAGAACTTGCAGAAAATCAATTTGATATTTGGTAGATGACGCAAAACAACTTTCTCTGCTCATTTTAAAGCGAAATAAAACACCTTATTCGATGGCTTAGCATATTATACGCGCGTTCAGTGCGGCCATTTTGTTGCTTTGTATTTTTGTCCCGTTCCAAAGTGTATTAGGCCCAGTTCGAATGTGGAATTTCACATGTGCCGAACTTAACCCCTTTTTTAGTCGACTAAAATAGTTAAATAATTTGGATATATCAACAAAGTTGAAATGGTAAATTGGCCACCGTAATGATTACAAAAGCTGACGTTTCGAGCGTTAGCCCTTCGTCGCTCCGACGAGGGGCTAACGCTCGAAACGTCAGCTTTTGTAATCATTACGGTGGCCAATTTACCATTTCAACTTTGTTGATATATCCAAATTATTTCGTTACTCCCACCGACGCAGCCCCAAACAGTTTCTTTCGAAACTATCAGCCTTTATTAAAATAGTTAAATACGGCCTTTGATTCAAACGTCGAATTTAACTCTGCTCGCGGTCAATATTCCTACGCGCACTTCTTAATAGGGACCTTACGCAACCACGACGGCGACGGCAACGAGGACGTGGAAAAACGAGAGATCTAATTGGCAGAACAATAGCTCAGCACGTACGTTTTGAAACTTTGTACATTTCTTAGCCGTCCTATGCAAAACAACAACGTGAAATCGCCAAATTTGCGTCGTCTGAGAATCGAAACCGCGACGGCAAATTATTCTAATTTCCATTTGGAACTCAACGCTACTTTTATATGTCATGCTGAAATTGAGCTGTGGCGCTGTATAACAAAGTAAGCTCCAGCAACCATTTTTGAAATTCTAACTAAGAGTAGAAATTCATTTTTTAATCGAAGTCTTCCTTGGCGTTGCCGTCCTGATTGCGTAAGGTCCCT
>NC_142521.1:48215964-48250964 GCF_964205215.1 Stylophora pistillata
ACATACGTTTGCTGGTGACGTCTGCGTTTATTTAATGAAACAAAAATATCTGAAACGCTTGTAAATCTGAGAACATTTCAGGCACGTTTTCAGGCGTCTCAAAATATAACAACGCTCAGCCCCAGTTCCAAACTTTGACTAACGTGAGAGCAAGCCCTCGTTACGAGCGTTTCTTCATCCACGAATAAGTTTTGGGCCTTGAGTAACACTTGGTGAAGAGAGGTTTGCAGGGAGTCACGCCCGTGGGAATTTCACATGGCGTGAAAAGACGAAAGAAATTTAGCAAAAGAAAGCCTTCAAGAAGAATTTGAAGAATTTCTTCGTGACCAGGTGTCCAAAACATCACCATCCTACTATTAGATTTACGGCTTACATATCAGCGGAAGAAATATACTTTGTGGAAAAAAAAGAGGCTATTTCACTAATTCGTCTAGTTTGCTGTCTTTTAAAGTGCAATGATGCTGGTTGGAGACCAGTATACAGGCAGGCTTTATATCACGGTGGACGATCCCGAGGTCATGCAAATGTGCAAGTCGCCGTTTCGAGGGCGATCTTTTCTGGAAGTGGCAAATTTAGCATAACTAACGGTAACTAAACAGGTTTACAACGCGAAAACGCTGCTATCTTTCATGTATAATAGTTCATTATTATTCATACCACTCAGCAAAAGAAAAAAAAAATAACACTTAATTTTGGTCACGCGCGTTATCGTCGTAGGGATGAATGAGCCAATGTCGTAGGGATGAATGATTTCCGCCAATCTACCGTTCCACAGTTCCACCGTTCCTGCTATAAGGGTCGTGTTCTTTCTTTCCTCGCCTTTCTTCCCAATACACAAGCGTGGCCGGGCTAGTTTCCAGGTGACGACGAAGGACAGCGTGTTTGCGTTGAAGGTTTGAATGTTTGAATTGAAGGATTGCGTATTGGAAATGACGAGTATCATGTTCACATTGAATAATTGAATGTTTGGAAAAGGAGTTCGAATATTTTAAGTCATGAATAGGGTTACCAAATTAAACAACTGGATGTCTCCATAGTCGAACAGCAGATGTGACCTAAAAGATTAAGCTTTGGAATGGAAGAATTGCCGGTTTGAATTGAAGAGTAGAGTGTTTGAATTGCAAAACGATTGTTTCAAAATGAAGGTTGAGTGTTTCGGTCGACAAAAAGCCTGTTTGAACTGGCGAATAGTGTATTTGAGTTGACGAGTAGCAGGTTTGCGGTAAAGAATTGCATATTGGAATAGAAGGATAGCATTTTTACTTGCGGAACTGACTATTTTGAATTGCGAGATTGAAAATTTGAAATGCACAATAGCATGTTTGAATTAGACGACTGAATGTTTGGGTAGTAGAAAAACATTTTTAAAACAAAGGATTGCACCTTTGAATAGAAAAACAGCATGACTGAATCGAAGAAATATTGCTTTGAATTGAAACAATGGATGTTTCAGTAGACAAATAGCGTATCTGAATTGTCAAACAAGAATTTTGAATAGAAAAATAGCAAGTCTGACACGAGGTTTTGAATTTTGACACTAAAAACGCGCCATAAAGTTCATATACCTTAACGGTGTCCGATGTCAGCAAGTGGGTGCATGGCATGACATTACCTTATGTAACGCGATTCGATAATCATGTCTGTTACGTGCACGAATGACCAACAAATGTCCGCTAACAAAGCATACATAAAAATAGACTCCCGAGTACGATATATGGCACGCAACAAAAGTGTAGCAACAAGCAGTTACCCATTTCAACTATTATTTAATTATTTTACACTGTTTAATCTACTTAGGCTAGAGATTAAGTTAAGCAGTTCATAAAGCAGGCTTACAATCCTTTATGCCGTAGAGGTATTCATCGTCTTGATCAACCTCCAATTCCAACTTCCGCCGACTGAAGACCACAGCGCTTGGCTTTCTTGATTTATCGCATTCTTTCCTTGTACACAAACTCTTCCGGAGGACTCCATAGTAAACTCTGTATTCTCTATCTTCTTCCTCTCTCGACTATCGTCTTTTTCATCTCTTTCTTCCCTCCGGATATCGCAAGGTCAAAAGGTCATAGCCTTGTCACATCATAGCTTCCACAAGTTCAGTCAGCAAGCCACGAGGGTAAGCCCTCGGGCAAATCTCTTTTGTACTTCTCACAAGCCAGCTTTTATACATTTACTTTAGTTATATAGAATTCTATCCCGTCATCACTGCCCCAGGGATCCCATGAGATAGCTAGACGCATGCGCATAACCGGTGCTTTTCGCGCGCAAATCAGTTTAGCACGGTGACTACTTATACGAAGAAAATCTTCAATTTTTACCTTCAAGTTTCTTAATATCAGGTCTGCAATAAGATCACTGGGTAGAAAACACCTAGAATGACTACACCAGGTTTGGAACCCGATATTCAGCGCTCGAACGATGCTGTAGACCAACCTTCACAGAACACCATGGCGGCGATCCTCAGAGGACTTAACGATACTTTGGCACAATTGACCAAAGCTTCAGAAAAGCAGACAACGACGCTCACCAGTCTTAAAGACGACATCCTCCTTCGTCCTGAATCAGACGAGGAGGCAGAAAAGGAAGACTCAAACATGAGCAATAAACAACTAAATATTACTGCCACGTTAAATAATGTGCTCGACCCGAGTGACTCTTGCGTGGTGAAAGAATCTGCTGGCTCTGACTCAGAAAAGCAGAATGATGTCCTCGAAAGCCTGACTCAGGCATTTGCACAGACCAACGATAAATCTCCTGCCATAACAGAGAAGGTTGCCAGTCTAATTGATAATATGGCTTCTGGAGGTCTTTCACCAGAAACGGTGAAGGAAAGAGTTGATAAATACCCTCCACCAGAAAACTGTAAGTTCCTGTGTACTACAACAGTTAACGAGGAGGTTTGGGATCTGCTTCCCAGGAGGAGCAGAACAGTTGACCTTGCTTTTCAGAAGGTGCAAGAATTGCTTGTTCAGAGTTTATCATCCATGTCGATTTTGGGGACCAGTTGGTAAAAGACCTTCAAACTGGCAAACTCACTAACGTCCGTCAGGTCCTGGACCAGGTCATGGACAGCATTGCCCTTGTGGCTAATGCCAATTATAAACTTAATATGAAACGACGAGAGCTAATCAAGCCCGACCTCAACCCCCCTTTCACAAGGTTATGCAAAGAGGACATCAATCCCTCTACAAAGCTATTTGGAGATGAATTGTCAAAACATCGCAAAGGATATGGCAAACGCAAAGAAGGCGGGCTAGCAGATGCAGAGGACTTCTGACACCCCCACATCCAGCCATAACTATCTAAAGGCTGGGAGGCAGAAATTTCGACGCTCAAATTTCAAACCATACCACCGGACATCTACTGGCCAGAAAACATCTCAGACACGCCCTTTTTAGGGTACAGTTGGGGACACAAGAGTGCCCCGAAAAAAACCCAGCCAATCCAACAACAAAGATTAAACGATAACCAGGGGAGGACACATCCTAAATCATTTATAGATGAGGATTATTTGCATCAAATGGTCCGTATTTTTTCAGAAGGACAGCTGAAGGACCATGTTGGTTTCTGGGAATCTTTGACAAATGACCAAGTCATACTTGATGCCATAAAGCACTACCATATTGAGTTTGAAGCTAATACCCCCGTCCAACCTCACCCACCAAAACAAATCCACTTCTCACTTGGTGAAAGGGAGATAATAAGTGATGAAATATCTACACTTCTCCATAAAGGAGTTTTGGAACAAACTGAATATGTAGAGAGGGACTTTCTCTCAACTATATTTGTGCGGCCTAAAAAAGATGGCAGCTACAGAATGATTTTAAATCTCAAACCTCTTAATGAATTTGTCTCGTACCACTATTTCAAAATGGACACTATTCAAACAGCTCTTAAACTCATGCGTCCGGGGTGCTTTATGGCTTCAGTTGACCTAAAGGACGCATACTATTCTGTCCCTGTTGCTAAAGAGGACAGGAAATATTTAAAATTTGAGTGGCAAGGGAGTTATTATGAATACACATGCCTACCCAATGGCCTCGCTTGTGCCCTCAGGCTGTTCACAAAAATTTTAAAACCTGTTTACTCTCATATCAGATCAATGGGCCATCTTTGCATGGGGCACATAGATGACTCTTTCTTATTAGGATAGGACTATGCTGCTTGTAAGAGGAATGTGCAGGACACGATTGACGCATTTCAAAACCTGGGATTCGTAATTCATCCTTTGAAATCAGTTTATATTCCCACAAAAGAAATAGAATTTCTTGGGTTCTTACTTAGCAGTATTCTTATGACAATTAGACTTTCCCCTACCAAAGCTGCACGCGTACGTATAGCCTGTCAGAATTTACTACTCAAAACTGAGGTGACCATCAGAGAAACTGCCCACGTTATTGGCTTTGATAGTCTCAAGTCTACCTGCAGTGCAATTTGGAGAATTGTATTACAGGAATCTAGAAAAGAATAAGGTCCTTGCACTGCAGGTTAGCAAGGGTAATTATGATGAGCCATTATATTTGTCCAAGGATGCCAAAGTAGATTTGTCTTGGTGGATAAATAATGTGGACTCTTCTTTTAAGAACATTGTTCAGCCTAACCCTGACATAACCCTGACAACAGATGCCTCAACTAAGGGCTGGGGGGCAGTGTATGGGGAACAGAAAACTGGTGGCCCTTGAAGTTTGGAGGAGCAAGGGTTTCATATTAACTACCTGGAGCCTAAATTAGTTTGGTTAGGTCTCAAGTCTCTGTGTCATCACGTGAGACAGACGCACATTAGGATTCAATCTGATAACACTACTACAGTAGCTTATATCAATGCAATGGGAGGTATCCAATCTGCAAATTGCAACAACATGGCCCGGCAAATTTGGTTGTGGTGTATTGAACGGGAACTTTGGCTCAGTACCTGCCACATACCAGGCTCCATCAATGTAGTAGCTGACTCTGAATCTAGAGTATTCCACACCTCCACTGAATGGTCTCTACATCCAGATGTGTTTGATCACATTAATGAAATGTGGGGCCCTTTTGAAATAGATCTTTTTGCTTCCGAACTTAATTTTAAAATACCTACGTATGTGTCTTGGAAACCAGACCCTACTGCAAAATGTGTAAATACATTATTCATGCAATGGAAAGAACATTATTTTTATGCTTTTCCACCTTTCAGCCTGATAGCAACTTTTCTGCAAAAAATAGAACAGGATCAAGCTACTGGTGTAATTTTAGTCCCTTTCTGACAGACACAACCTCAAACAGTGGATTGACTTTTGTCGTGAACGACAGGCTGATCCCTATAACCCACCCTTAACCTCAGTATTGGATTTCTTGGTCAGCCTCCATGAGAAGAGCTTGAGGTACACTACCATTATCACTGCTCGTAGTGCCATATCAGCAATTACCCTTTCTGAAGATCAGAATACTATTGGTTGCCACCCACTTGTTTCCAGATTTATGAAAGGCATATACAAAGGCTCACCACCCGTTCCACTGTACCACTTGACTTGGGACGTTCAACCAGTGCTAAATTATCTGGCTTCCAAAAGCCCTGTGGATGGCCTTGACCTCAAAATGTTGACCCACAAGCTGATTATGTTGATAGCTCTGGTGTCTGCACAAAGAGGACAGAGTCTTCACATCCTTGATATTGGACCAGGCTGTATGAAAGAACTTCCTGATGGCTACGAGTTCCTGCTTACTGCCCATATAAAACAGAGCAGGCCAGGCTACAAAGCACCTACAGTTGTTTTGAGAGCATACCCAGCCAATCCATCCCTTTGTGTTTGTACTTGCTTAAAAGAATATCTTAAGAGAACAAAGCCTCTCAGGGGTACGGAAACTAAACTTTTTGTCAGTCTTACTAAGCCATATAAACGGGTGTCCAGAGAGACTCTTTCTAGGTGGCTTCGCACTGTCATGACCTCTGCTGGGGTAGACACAACAATATTTAAGCCACACAGTACACGGGCAGCAGCTACTTAAAGGCTAAAACAGCCTCTGTTCCAATCCAAGAAATCCTGAAAACTGCTGGGTGGTCATCATCGAGATGTTTCGATAAGTTTTATGACAAACCTGTGGAATCCTCCACATTTGCTTCTGCTATTCTCAAGACTGTTTAGTCCTGAAATTGGACTTGTTGGCAAATAGTTTTTTTGTACTACTAGCCTTAATGAAACATCTTCTAGACAGAAACTTTATTTAACATTCATGTTTATTAACATTACTTTAATGTTACATGCACCTGCATATGGTGTTTTAGGTTCCAATTGATACATAGATTGTAATACCTACATCACTCATTGCTCCGTTTCCTCATGCTTTTTATTGTGGGGAAGATACTTATACCCTCAGTTGATATTTGTCATGTAAATCTGTTTGACTTACTACGTTTCAGTTAATAAACTGATTATAGTGATTCATCATTCAGTGTTTGTTCCTCATGTGACTGTCTTGGCTTTCAAATCTCATGGGATCCCTGAGGCAGTGATGACGAGATAGGATTGAAAAATTAAACGAGACTTACCTGTAAGTTGAAGTTTGATTGGAATTCAATCTAGTCATCAAACTGCACCAAGGGATCACATGCCCACCCTTGGACAACAAATCATACTTACATTTGATTTTACCCACCCATTTATTTGTAATGCTATTGACATTACAGTTCTTATACAATCTACTTCATGGTGATCAGACTGTCACATTCGGCTGTAAATACTGGTTATGCGCATGCGTATAGCTATCTCATGTGATCCCTTGGTGCAGTTTGATGACTCGATAGAATTCCAATCAAACTTCAACTTACAGGTAAGTCTCCTTTAATTTTTCAATTTTCAATTACTATTTATAGCGTATTACAAGTTGTACTATTTTTGGAAAGTGCTGAGTCACATGAAAAAAGTTTCTGGAATATTACAGATTATAGATAATTCTAGAAAAGTCTGGGATTGCGGGACAGATTCAGTAAAAATAATTCGATCCTTGTAACGTCTTACAAACAAAACTCTAGGCACAAATTGTCACATCTTCCCCTTTCTTAAAACAATTAGAACAGTGAGCCTGACCCACGCGGTCATTCAGTGAGAGCTAGTTATCGCCAATTTGATAGTCCTGGTGCCACACTGGTGTTCTCACAGCCCGTCCCGACCTTCGGGGCTCCGAAACAGCTAGGGTCGGTCCTTCAGGCTGAGCGTGCACCATTGCGCCGTCTTCCATCGTAGGCAATTCGTCAGGAACTACTTCCTCTGCAGCTAGATTTGAGCCCGCTGTGCCCGCATTCTTCAAATGTCTTCCGGTTCCTCCTATAGACTCCTGCTCCCACCTGGACCTCATAACTCCTCGGGCCAGCTAGCCTAGTGTAAGTGCCAGCACTCCAGGTCTTCTCACCCGGCAAGCGCATATGGATGGGCTCTCCTATTCTAATGGGCGGCAGGGGTTTCGTCTGTCTGTCGTAGTAGTGCCGCTGACGCTCCTTGGCACCAATGAGCCTGCGCGTCTCCTCTTCTGTAGAATACCTTGGCTGCAATAGTGATCCAGCGACTGGAGGTAGTGTCTTGCATCGTCGCCCCATCAGACGCTGTGCTGGGCTGGTCCCAATTCCAGCAGTTGGCGTGTTCCGCCAGTCGAGTAGGGCTTGGAATTCGGACACTTCGGATGCCTTGTACTTCGTCAACAATCGCTTGATTGTCTGTACAGCGTCCTCTGCCTTGCCATTAGATTGGGCGTAGCTTGTTGACGAAGTCCGGTGTTCAAACATCCAGGTCTTGGCAAACACCGAGAACTCTGCTGCGCTGAACTGTGGCCCATTATCTGTTACCAGGCCATCGGGGATCCCAAACCTGGCAAATATAGCCTTGAACTCTTTGATGATTGCTCGCGACGTGGTTGAGCTCAAACGGGCTACCTCTATGTAGTTACTGTAGTAGTCACTGACCACCAGTAGTGTTCGTCCGTCCAGGTCGCACAGGTCAGCAGCCACTTTCGACCATGGACGCGCCATGAAGTCGTGCTGCATCATGGGCTCCCCTGCTTGTCCCTCGCTGTGTGCCATGCAAATGTCACATTTCGTGATGTACTCCCGAATCTCTGTTGACATGCAAGGCCAATACAGCGTGTCCCTTGCTCTGCGTATGCATCCTTCTATTCCAACATGCGTGGCATGTGTTTTCTCCAGCAGCTCTCTCCTTAGAGCAGCGGGAACCACGAGCTGCTGGCCTTTGAATATCATCTCATCCTGGAACGTCAGCTCGTGACGGACATCAAAATATGGGCGCGCACATTCAGGAACCTCCTCCCTAGATTCAGGCCACCCCCGTAATATGATTCCTCTTAGCATCTGCTGCACTGGATCATCAGGTGCTGCCTGTTTCAGTTACTGCCATCGTTCCTTGGTCACCGACAATCCCGCCCGGTGATCCACATCCTCCAGCTCCCTTGTGAACTGGCTTCCGTTAACCTCGGGAAGATATGCTTGGCTGAGTGTGTCAGCAAACAGCATCTCCTTCCCTTTTTTGTACTTGACCTGCAGGTTATACTTCTGGAGACGCATCAGCATCCGCTGCAAACGCTGTGGGGCAGATGCTGAGGGTTTGCTGAAGATTGGCTCCAAGGGCTTGTGGTCGGTCTCCACAGTAACTTGGTGTCTTCCATAAACGTACGCATCAAACCGGTCGCATGCAAATACTATCGCTAGGAGCTCCTTTTCGATTTGAGCATATCTTGTTTCCGCTGGTATTAGCGCCCTTGATGCATAGGCAACTGGTGGTCCCTACTGCATTAGCGTCGCCCCGAGGCCTGACTGGGAGGCATCACACTGGAGCGTAATCTCTTCCTTCAAGTTGTAGTATCTCAGCACCGGGGTCTTCGTGACCGCTACCTTAAGTTTCTCAAAGGCTGCTTGATGAGTGCTGCCCCATACCCAATCTTCATCCCTCTGTGTCAAATCTCGTAGAGGCTTGGTGATATCTGATAGGTGTGGGAGGAACTTTGCGAGGTACTGGGCAAGTCCCAACAGTCGCTGTACTGCCGCTTTATCGGTAGGTACTGGCATCTCCGTCATGGCTCTGACCTTTGCTGGGTCGACTTGGAGACCCTTGACGAACGCCACGTGGCCAATAAACAATACTTCAGACTGCCGCAGCTTGATCTTCTCTGGATTTAGACGCACATTACGCTCGTCGCATCGTTCAAGAAACGCTAACAGATTTTGGTCATGGTCACGCGACGCCTCCTCATACGTCTCCCCATAGCCTACCGCTATGAAATCATCCGCCACTACCTCAGTGTCAGTCAACCCTTCTATCAATTCATGCATCTTACCCTGGAAAACCTCTGGTGCCGAGGAAATCCCAAATGGCATACGTCTCCAACGATAGCACCCGAATGGTGTCTGGAAGGTTGTGAGGTAAGATGATTGTTCATCAAGACTAACATGCCAAAATACGTTGCGCACATCTAACATGGTGAATACCTTAGCCCCGGGCAAACGTGTCGCGATGTCCTCAATCGTCGGCATCTCGTACTTTTCTCGCCGTATCGCACAGTTGAGCTCCTTCGGATCAAGGCACACTCGGAGCTGACCATTCCTCTTGGGAGCGACTGCAATTGAACTTATCCACTCTGTGGGCTCTGTCATAGGAGCTGTCACCTCTTGGGTCACCAGGTCATCCAACGTTTCTTTGAGTTTCGGTCGTAATGCCACTGCAACCCACCTCGGAGCATGTTGAACTGGTTGCTCCGTGGGATCCAGCCTGATTTTGTATTCACCATCTAAGTTTCCAACTCCCTCCGTGAACACCTTTGGGAATTTTGTCACTAATTCCTCTTTGGATAGCACTTTGTCCTGAGCCTGTACGGCGTTCACTGGAGCAGTACCGGTCTCCGGCTTGTTTAGGAGATCGTTGTCCTGATACACTACGACTCCCATGCCAATGCACGCCTTGCGGCCAAGTATGGGTCGTATGTCATCGTTGTCCACAAGACGGCAGTCTAGTAAGCACGATGAACCATCTCTCCATACACGGAGGGGTAATCTGCCAATGACCTTTACCCTGGAGCTCCCATATGCCACCAGCGACATTTCCATTCTTTGAACCTTTTCTCACTTCTCATCCTTTGATGCTTTCTTGTATATGTGCAAGGGGAGAACGTTGCACTGAGCACCCGTATCTGGCTTGAAACGTATAAAACTGCCAGACTCAAGCTCGAGTGTCACTAATTGTGAGTCATCCAGCTTTACGGTTGACACTTCGTCTGCCTGATACATTTCCTCTGTGTCTGGCTCGCAGTCATCCACAACTTTCACTTCTTGACGACACTTGGAGGCGAAATGATTCCTTTTTCCGCAGGAGTGGCAGTCCCTTCCTTGGGCTGGACACGATTCCTGATTTTCCAGATGTCTGAATCCACAACTCTTGCATTCTGGACCTTTGCATTGATGTTGTACTCTGCGAGTACAACATCAACACTTTTTTTTCCGTTTCCCGCTCAGGATCGTTACGGCGCATTTCGTTCACTTAGGAACCTCCGATTTCTCCGACCATCTTCATTTGCGCCCGCATGCGTTCCGCTGTTCGGCAGATCTCGTCGGTTTTCGCGAGTGTTAGTCCTGCCTCTCGCAGAAGTCTCTCTCTGACTTTCCCATCATTAATCCCGAATATTAGTCTGTCCCTAAGAATTTCATCCGGCGTGATCGTGTTAAAATCACATCCTTCAGCAAGCTTCCGAAGAATATGTCTTGTAGTGATCGTACGACTCATCGGCTCCCTGCATTCGCTGGTTAAACCGGTAACGTTCGAACGGGACATTTCTCCGTGGCTCACAATAATCCGCGAATTTCCGGAGAACGGGCTCGATCTTCTGGTCTTCGTCTTCGCCCCAACCTGTAAACGTAGAGTACACGTCTCTTGCTTCTCCCCCAATTACAGTCAGTAGAGTGGTGACCTGAACAGGCCCGGCCTTTTTGTTGAGTTCGGTCGCCAAAGCATAATTCCGCCACGCCAACTCAAACTTCTTCCACTTCTCAGAGGCGCTGTGGTCGTGTATGTCCAACGGCGGCGGCCGGGGAAGGGAAAATCCTGAGGCCATTGCAGTCCAGCAATCGTCTGAGGTACTAACACTAGAGATTAGTCACCACTGCCACCATGTAAGACGCGGGGGTTGAGGCTTTGTAAAATCTTTTATTCGGCAATCAAAACCACAGCTAGCAGCACATGCTTAGCAAAACAAAAAACCCGATGTCTCGTACGTGCAAAGTTCATACACCTTAACGGTGTCCGATGTCAGCACGTGGCTGCATGGCGTGACATTACCTTATCTAACGCGATTCGACAATCATGTCTTACAAACAAAACTCTAAGCACAAATTGTCACAAAAGCGTACTATAAGAGTTTGTATGGATTTAAAATTCAAACTATCTCTGTTTTTTCGTTTGAAAGCTACAATACAGTGACGCGTACTTTTTAATTCGCGTCAAAATCGGTCAAATGGCTAACAGAAGCGTTTCGGCGACATAAAGAGGACACCACTTAGAGAGATTCGAACTTTATCGTAGCTTTTCAAAGGAAAACAGAAATAGTTTTCGTTCGAAATTGAAATCCATACAAGCTCTTATTTCAACCTCTTATAGTACGCTTTGGTTACCGGTGATTACGGCATTTTGGGCCCGAACATGTAGCGCTGTTAAACTGGGGTCGAAAAGATTATATGTTTCAGCATCTGTTGAGCACAATTGTACTCGATTTTATGGAATTTCCAGATGATCGTTGCCATGGCTTAAAATTGTGAATGAGCAAACTGTCTTCTGAGTTGCGATTCACGGTGACTTCGACTTATCATATGGGTAGTGAACAGTGAAGATGCCGTGGCACGTCGTGATATGCACCCTTAAAGGGGAACTGAAGCCTAAAATTGGTATATTGTTTGCATTCATTTCTAGTCAGCTTTGGAGGATTAAGATAAGGCGTCGATATTCATTTTCGTTCACTTCTTGTTTTTTACGAGAAAATTCGATTTGAGGTTGCCTTTTTCCCGCTTTTGGGGGTGTAAGACCGTCGGCTCAAAATAGGTCAGCAGCGGTCGTTTATGGCGCTAGTGGTGGGGAACCAACTTAAGAAAACAACTGTTGCTATTTCATGTTCGTAGTTAATCCCCATTACAAGTCACGCAACTTCGATAACTCCATAACCAAACCAAATTTCTGTAGGAAGAGTACGGGTTTATTATCTTTCTTCCCCACCAGTGACGTAAGAGCGAGCTAAAATGACCGCTGACATCGATTTTCTGAGTCGCCGTACTACGAGGCCAAAATACCACTTTAAACTATTTTTCCGAGGCGAAGTTGGGCCCAAAGACTGAAAAAAACCCTTGAACATTGCTATTTGAACTATAAGCTGCAATTTAAAAATGGTTCATTTTTAGGCTTCAGTTCCCCTTTAATGCTCTTCATTGATCGCTATCATCTCCGAGAGACACTTTTTTTCAGGGATCGAATTGATCCGGAAGGCAGGTGTTATCGAACAAAAGAGGCAAAACAGAAAAAAGGAAACAAAAAAGAAAAAAAACAGCTATAAAAACCATGAAAATAACTCATTGACTGACGAAACTCGTTTAAAACCATTCATGAAAAACAAATGAACTAGATCATCGTTTTAGTGCAGAGAGATACAGCTAATTCAACGTAATAGTCAGTGCTTGAGTCTGCTGTGAGGGAGTCTGCTGTGAGGGAGTCGGAAACGGAACTTCAAGGATCATTTTTGCTGAAGTAAGGAATTAAGAAAATATGACCGGGATCGGGATTAGCCGGTAGAAACCGTCGGGATTGAGGGATTGAGGGAAAATTCCGGCCGGGATGGCGGGATTTAAGAACCCTATTGGGGACCCTCAGAAGTTTGCGAAGCGGAACGGAATTGGCGCGTTGTCGTGTTGCTGTTTCTATTTTCTTCAATAAACGAAGAGATTTCCAGGTCGTCTAGCTGTTTTTCTTCGTTCGACTCATCTAATAAACTTGGATGTACATTTGCCAGCCATTCTGACTCTTCGTCGTCAGAAATATGATTCAAATTGTCCGCCATTTTTTTTTTCGTAACTACAATTTAATTCTTCGCTTGCGCGATGCGAGAAAACCTATTTAACCGGTACTCTACAGTACAAATACCGCGTGGTATTTGTACTCATTTGTACTCATCTATGGCGTTATTTGTACTCTACGAAGTGTAGTTGGATAATAAAAACAGTTATTAGGCTTCCATGTGGAAGTGTCTAAGTTCCACTCGAAAACTGATATTAGCTCTGGCGGAGTAGCTCACTACCTTTATATATTCCGTGATGAACCAAATCAAGTTTAGAAATCAAAAAGATTTTTTGCTGTTGTCTAGCCTGAAATATCTGGTCGAAATATCTCGTGGAAATATCTGGTCGAAATATCTGGTCGATCGCTCAGTTGCCCATTTTCATGCCTTTTTCTTCGGCTTTTGAAATTAATAATTTTTTTTCTTAGCTCATTAAGAGAAGTCGCGGTACCCGCCGAGTGTGGGAAATTTAATTAGCTACTGGTGGCTTCAACACTTTTCAAATTCACTGAATAGCATTCTTTAATGTAGTTTTTTTTATCCAAATTCTCCTATTGTCTCTTCTTTTTCTTTTAAGCTGCATTTTCAAAAGATATGCAAAAACAACAGAGTTTTGGAGCGGCCGCTTACTCAGTTAGGTTACGTTGACGCGCTGCCGGAAGTATTTTCGACCGGCGGAAAATCCGTGCGTTTAGGCGTTGCGTTCACATGGAACCACGCCAAACGTAAGAAAGTTTGGACGCCCAAGCGTTAAAAAATTTGAACACCAAAATAGAGGACGAGTCTTTAGTCGGTGCATCCAATAATTTGACTGCCGCAGTGTGAACTCTTTAAACGTTGGAATTTTTGTAAGGCGAAGGCGTGGCTGCGTGGATACGCGGTAACCAAGCAAAATAACATGTTTAAAATTTTATCAGGTGGAACGTGTTGCGTTGTGCGCATGAGGAGATGGTGATACCACTGACAAATGTCAAAAACTTCATCCGGTTATCAGTTCCATCTGAACAGAACGAAACTTTTGCACGGTTCCGCGTGAACAGAATGTCCGGTTGAAATTTCCGGCCTGTCGAAATTTCTGGCCGATCAAAAATTCTTCTGTTACCACGTGAACTTAGCCTTACCTGCGATTATTTTGTTCATGCTTGTTGAGCAGAAGATAATAAAGTAGAGATTTCTTGCATTCGCATCTCTTGAAAACAGTGCACTGCATGTATTTCTGTAGTGAATTGACTTCTTATTCTGAAAGCAAACTGCGTATCTTTTATCTCATTTGCGGCGTTTAAAGGATTACCAGCTACTGTGCAATAACATTTTAACTAAGAAAGTATCTTAGTTCACCGATTTATTCTTGTCCACAGTTTATATCTCCTTTAAGGTCATCAAAGTTGATGTGGGCCCAGCCTCCAGAACCGTCAATCAGCCTTACGAAAGCACGCTTTCCAATAAATTCTTGTACGTCCCATGTCTCTCGAGTCAAGGTTTCGATACATCTTCCGGTAGTTTGTCTGACAACCTGTGAAAAGCCAATGACTAGTCATTTGATCTAAATTAAATAGAACGCTTGAAATCAATTTGAGCTTAGGTTTGAGAACAAGCTGAAAATGGCCCTTTTTTTCTAATAAAGATCAACACACCTTGCTGAAAATCGAAACAAGAAAATACAAATGATAACAACAACGACAAAAACCTAAATCAAATAGAAACGAATTTACATATTTGTGGTGTAACCAGGCCTTAAATAAAAGCAACACGGCCATAGCAAAAACTAACAAAACGACTAACTTAGTTGACGTCAGCTAACAACGAAACTTTTCTTACGAAGACAACGGGCATAATGGTGAAATAAATAGGTACTGGCGCAACGTAATTCTTGCATAACCTCACGCAGAACTGCGAACTTATAGCCCATTTCCGAATTACCCTTGGCCTCTTTTTCAAAACGAGGCCTGGTGCTCAACCATTCTTGTGAAAATGAGTTTAATTTGCTTGAGAATGAAAACTTATTATCATCTGAAAGGATGAGCACCAAGACTCGTTTTGAAAATGAGGCCAAAGGTAATTCGGAAATGGGCTATTGAATAGAAACGGAACATGACAATAGTAGGACAGTAGAAAGAAGAACATTATAAAATCATCTCGCAGTTGCCTGATAATAAGTAGAAATGCAAATTCGAGTTGCTGCAGCAACATTTTCTAACTTTATGTATAGAGAGAAAAAGCAGACAAACAGACAGACAGGCACTATTTATGGTTACGCTCCTATACTCACCTTGTCGTCAACGATTAACTCCGCACGAGCAATATTTATATCGCAGCCTCCTCCAATCAAAAAAGAAATAAATTGTCCTGTGATATTAAAGGATGGCGTGGCCAGAGTTCCCTGGGGTTCATCTCCTTGTATTTGTCCAGCCGGTGTTCCTGCGGTCGGCCGATCTTCATATCCACCAATCCACCAGTCACCCTGGTGATTAGAAGGTTCACCCCTGTTACGAGCTGTTGGGTTGTCGCCAAAAGTCGGCTGATTATCGAATGCTGTTCCTGTCTTCATCCAGCCCATGATGCCATCTTCGAAGTCAAACTTGCAAGCTTTTTATTGGTAAAGAAAACAGACTTTTGAAGACTTTCTACGATTTCACACAGTTAATTGTGCGAGTGATACTTTAAAGAGAAAGATTGCTCTGAAGTTATACCGTGAGAGCCATTAGATTTATTTTCACTACCCAACCCATTACACGACAGCTTGGTTTTATCAACTGAGTTGACCATTCAAATCGTAGAAGGTAGCTTTTAAAAATGAACGATCCGAACCTTAGCCCTTTTTCCGAGCGTTATTGCTTCTTCAAAGTTAAGTGTTAGAGAAATATGTTTTTGGTCTTGTCATGAGCATGGGGCAAAGAAAACATTCTGAGTCCTCATGAGGAATCGAGACTCAGACCTGCGGATTCTGCGCTCTGATGCTCTACCGCTGACCCACAGACTCCATGGTGAGCAAGGCAGGACGCATATGCATCTTTCGCTAGATACATCTTTCTCATTTCTTCGCCGGGCTCAAAGCTTACTATCTTCCTTATTCTATTTGCAAAACACGTCACTATCGACATTACCGATTGTTCGGAAGCGAAACAGAAATCAAACGAACACGTTTGTTCCAACACGGTAAACTGTAAACTCACGGTAAACGGCAACGTCCGCCAAACAAATTCTCACTCGATAAAAACAAAACTTTCAACTCCTCTCTAAGAAACTTGCACACGTCAAAAATAAAAAGGTCTGCGTGATTTGCTTACGATACTTTAACCTACGTAATCACAAAGCACACGCACGCGAGTCGCGCGCGTATAAGTTCGGTAACGTCTTCTGAACATTTCCCCCTCCCCACCCACACTGGGAGGTAGTCCTAGTGTGTTTCTAATTAAGTAATTAACACCGATCCTATAAGTATGCAGGTCGTGTGTTAAACATAAACTTCAAAACAGGCCATGCTTGCCATAGAGTCCCTATGGCTCAGCGGTAGAGCATCGGAGCGCGGAATGCGGAGGCCTGAGTTCGATTTTCTTTTTGTTTACTTTGTCCCATGTTCGTGAAAAGAGGAAAAACATCTTTCTCTATTTCTTTACCGAGCTCAAAATTACCATCATTCCTATCCTATTAACAAACGTTGAGTGTTGTTGCTTTTTTTTTAAAAAAGTTTCTCAAGGCGACCCATCTCATAACCTTAAGGCACTAAAGCCAACCTACTGGTAAAGCAATCGATGGAAGACTCTCCTCTTTCTTAGAAAGATAAAGGATTTCACGAGTTAACGAATGAAGAAAAAGAAGCAAAAGCTGCAATAACAAGTCTCAGCCCTAGGATTGCTAAAGTCTTGTTAAAACATTACTTCCACTCTACTTATATACCATCACAGTGAATTCCAGTAAATCCTGCTTTACAGTCGCATTGATAACTGTTTTGTTCAAAGTCAGGAATGCAGGTTCCATCATTTTGGCACGGACTGCTATCACATGATGACTGCCGAGTAAAAGGAGACGAAAAAAAGAGAAAATTTAAAATATTTTAAAAAATCTTAACAACACCACTTATTTAGAAGCCTCAAAAAGCAAAGCAGGTAGATTAACATCATCTGCCGATGTGCACGTGAACAGTTAACTGGGTTTAGCTGTGATATTAAGGACCTTTGAAAGAACCAATCACCTCAGCTATTTCTAACTTGTACCAGTTGGAAGGAGATGATGATTCCGGAATTACGTCCGCTAACCACAGCTTTTAGGGATTTTACTCTCGGTTGTCCTTACCATAGCCTTACGATAAGCACAAAACCGCCTGCTAAAGTGCTTTTCCCTAAAAAGATTAAAATAAGTAAGGATAACACGATGGGATTATAAATGAACGAGTGGTGATGCAAGAAATCCTAGTTCGCGCCTGCTCACAATGTGAAAATCTGGTTTTAAAGTTATCTTGTACAACATAATTAATGTTGGTATAGTGATAATTTTATTGTAACAAAAATCTGCTAAAAGGTTCTGACCGCTGGTATCTCTTTTTTACTGAGTCCGTAAATATAGCATACCCGTATCACGAAAGTTTTGCACGGTTATATATTGTGAATTTACGATTTATATTTATTTGGTCGTTTTGAGGGAACAATTTTTTTGCGGTTCAACATGAATGATTTTGTTTTGGCTGAGCCTGAGTTTTGGGAGTTTCTGTTCAAGCGGTAAAGAACATTCAGTGATCCGTGTCTCGTAGGAGGAATTAACTTAATGTTGTGAAATTTTTTTGATGTCTTTAACATCATGCAGGATCTTTTTCTTCGGGAAGATAATTCTACAGATCGAGGACAATTTGCTCACATAAAATCTAGAATAAATAAATTCCGCAAAATGCGTGCTTAGTTCAGTTACACAATGTTCCAAAATCTCCTTAATCACCCAAGGTTATGTTACTCATTACAAAGAAACCGCCTGTAGATAACACACAAGGGTTAAAAAAATTTAATTTCTAGCGAACGAGCAGTTGAAAACAAAACTACGACTAGATCGTATTTCAACTCGTGAATTGCGCGTGCGCAAGAGTGAGTTGTAGGTATGATGTGATGAATGGCGCTCGCTCGCTCGATTAGTCGATTCCTATAAACTTTTTTCTATTTTAGGCTTTTGAATGTATTTGATAGTTTTTGGTGAGTGATAAACAAACGAAATGGTGACCTTTGCTGCTAAGAATAGTGTTGGGGTGAAAAAGAAGCCAATGATAATCTTGAAAGAGTAAAAAAAGTATACGTTCTTCATTTGTGAATTAATTAAAGTTTGCCCAATCTCCGAATACACTTTTATCTCTTGCAGCGTATATTTCATTTATGGCATCAATACTTTTATTTTTAAATGTATACATCCAGGAAAATGATTATTGTGTCCAAAAAAGGAAAAAAGAAAACAAAGAAAGGAAGTTAAGCCAAACGCAGATTTTAGTTGAACCACCTACGTCGCCACCTTGTAAATCTCGCTAATCACATTGCTTTTAACCGCAAGGCCACCGACACTCCAAAACATCGTCATGTGAAACTTTATGAAAATATAAATTTTACATTTAAAACGCTGATCTTTTGGTAATCTCAACTGCGGGCTCAAACGACTCGAGTCGCTGCATGCTCGCCGATAGTCCGATTTTGAAGTGTCGCTCACGGCCAACTGCTCGTAAAGTGACTTGTTTGAGGCTTGTTTGGTATTCCTGGAGCTGCATCAACGTTGGAAAGTGGTTGATTTGCACTTAGTGTTTTATAGTTTTGGCGCCAGAGCGTTGTCCCAGGGAGTCTGAGGACCAACCCCTCTTTTTATTTAAAGTCGCGAAAAATCCAATATTCAAAATAACGGTCAGCCAGAGATCACGAAAAGATCTAAAAGATGTAGGGAATGCCCTACGAATTGTAAGTTAAAATTTCGTTAAACTCTCAAATGTTATTCAATATTTAAAAAAATCTGTATTTGTTTTTTAGTTTGACTTGCTTCCTCTGGCAACCAATACAAAAATAAACGGCCACCATACATCAGAAACCTTCAAAGCTACAGTAACGCTTCAAAACGAAAGCGCGAATCAGTGGTTCACAAGTGGGAACTGCAGCGAAAGAAGCTGAAGCATAAGTTCAATCAATCGATATGCTGTTTCTTCAATGGTGTAACTCGCACTGTGTATGCGTATGTTATTAGTGCACTGTTAAGTTTGTAATGTAATTGTAATGATTTTTTCTTAAAAATGCGTCCTGGAGTGAGGAACAGGAAGTTCCAAAGACGAGGATTGATATCACTCAAAATGAGTGTAATTATCAGTTCTCAAAACAAGGAATGTATATGCACTAACAGTGAGTGATAAATACTGCGTAAAACGGATAACAGAGTCCTTACTTTAAGGTGACTAAAGTTTCTCATTGTAAGACCTATTTTTTTCAAAATGAGGAAGTAAAGATCTCAAAAGAGAGCACTTACTTCTCAAAGATTGTTAAATAATACATCATCCCTATGTCCTTGAGACAAGGATCTTAACTCCAGGAAGTGGTTCTTTCTATCAATATTTTGTGCATGTAACACAGGTTAGCCAGGATATACTACAAACTCAACAACAACTTTTAATCTGACATAATAAACCCAAATTGTGCTTTCTTTAAAATGCTTCACATTATTTTGAACTTAAGATACATGCACAGCAGCAAGTTTTATTTTGAAGCAAGACTTAAGTTACACCTCACTTCATTTGATGTATATCAAATTAACAGCAAAGTGAAATGGCTTTATACCTAACACCTTCAAGAAATGGCACAGCTACATGTTAACTTAATATGCTGAAATTTTAACTATTCAATAAAAATCTTGATGCAGATTTACCAATACTAAAATAAACAGTATATAGCGGCTTCATGACAAACACAAATTCCTCATGGAATAGGTATAGTAGCCTTTCCTTTGAATCATACTGAAGATTACTCTTTCTCTTTGTCAAAAATCTTGCTACAGATTTGCCTGTACCTAAATGCTCGTCGTAGAGGCTCTACACCTAGGACATATTCTTCAAGAAATTGATACAGCAACTTTTCTTTTGAATCATATTGAAGATTTTTTCTTTTTTTTTTTCGCGTTTCTTGATAAATACTTAGTCCTCAATACTGTTAATGTTGGGTTTTTGCAATAGTCGATGACTACTATGAGGAGGTATCGAAAACACATCTGAGTACTCAATACGAACGTTAAACTTTTACCTGTATTCCAGTGTTAGTGAAATTACTTTGATTAAACTGGCTGCAAATAGAGCTTTAGGTCTCAGGAACTTAGTATATCATGTGAATTTAGATGAACCACAACTTACCATTGGACTGAAATGGTGAAAAGAAGCATTCAATTTAAGATCCTTTCTTGCTCTGTATTTGTCTGTGGCCAAAAACTCACAAAGATAGAAACCATTATCTGGATATGCTGCCAGGTTGTACGAGAAACACTCAGATTTAGCGATGCATTTGAATGGGCAAGTGAATATGTTCTTAGTTAGGAAAGATGCAATTACTGTTGTGGAAAGATGCTTGTTGAATGCAGCTCTAAAGTTTGCATACATAATTTGTCGGTTTTCGTCTCGGTGAAGAGCGCCAGGTTGTGAGGACCGACCGTTTTGAGCGAGGTTAGAAAGCAGAGTGAGCGTCAAAATGAAAAAAAAGCTGAGGAACGCCATAGCTGACAAAGAAGGATGATTTGGGTGGAAACCTCAGAAAATTGCTTAGCCTTCCGTGCAGCCTTTATAATAGCTAGCTTTTGTTAATCAATCCGCCAAACTTGAATGTAGATTACCTTAAATGAACTTTGTGAAAATTAATTTGTATGTGTGTTTACAGCAACGACCAAAACTTCATAAATTATGAATTAGTGAGCCATGCAATGAATGAAAACCAGCAAAAAATAAAAAATTAATAAAATAGAGAAATCTTTCTTCGTAACAACTATCTTAATAGTTCTTTATCTTGCTCGATTTCAGTTAGCAATAAATTTACATCGTTTGGTGTCACAGTAACGATATCCCTGAAAAAGACTATTATTTGTAATGTTTTGAAATGCGGAGCAAAATTAATCATACTTTCCTCTGGACATACGTCAATGACTTATCATCAAACATCTCCTACACAATGGAAATGTTCGCCGATGACACTAAGATGATAACGGGAATCGACAAACGTGAAAAAAAAAAACCGCAGGAGCAACAATCCGATATCGATCAGCTAGCACCATGGACTAAGGAATGGAATCTGCACTTTAATCCTCACATGTGTAAGGTGATGTAAAAACGCATATAGACAGGACAAACCAAGTGAAACATGAAAATAAGATATGTAAATACTGACATTGTTCACAACAGCGTGAAGAGCTGTGCCATCCTTATTCGTTTCTGTCAAGTCAGTCAGAACACATTTGACCAACAAATAGCTCCAAGAGGAAGCCTTCTGAGTTGTTTGGATTTTTTTTTTTAGGTAAAAGAGCTACACATTTTGTGGTAATCGTCAATCTCAGAAATTTTTTAACAACATATTGAGGCAAAATAAATTTTAATGTTTCTCGAATCTTGCGTGTTTACATCACAGATTTGTCATGATATATCAGTGGGTTTCCCTCTTGCGAATAATTTGTCAAGCATCAGTTTTAGCGCTTCAACGGAAGAATGGGATATATTACTCAAACAATCGCAACAAGAGTGATGCGTCTCATGAAACATTTCAACAGTTGCATCATTAGATGAAACCTCACAGGAAGCAATTCTTAAACTCAACTTCACCTTGAATTTTATTGAAATGATAAATGCATTACATTAATATTTTATATTTTTCCTCTTTTTTTTCTGAGGTAAAACGTCAAAGTTCTAACCTCTGTTTATTCCTTTTTTTCGATGTATATTATTTGAATTTCTCGCATCTTAAGAGGAGATCCGTGCAAAAATCAAACAAAAATTAATTTTTTTTGGCAAGGGTCAAAACTTCAAATTGTCTCGATTATTGCATGCAAGTAGCCCTTAGTAAGGCAAGAAGGGTTGTGAAGTTTTTTTCTCTCAAATATATTTTTATTTTCGAGATAAATGAATTTTTCACTTTCACCGTCTGAAATCGATGGATTGGGTCATAAAAGGTTTAAAATTGAACACTTTCGCTCGCTTTGCGTTTCAAAGATATTGCGTTTAGGGAAATCTACCCAGCGTGTGCTCTTTTATAGACTTTTCTTCTTCTGTAAAATGTGAGTTGTGTAGGAATTGGTTGCTTAGTAGCTTTTAGCCACGCGAAAAAACAGTGTGCTCTCTTCATTTACAAAAACATGTTGATGAAGAAAACCTATTATTTCACTATGTGCCATTTTTTGTAATTCCATTAAATTACGTATGTAAACTTCCGAAGGAATAATCTTCAAAATGACGTAAAGTTTGCTTTAGGCAAATGTTTTCTCGCGACGCAGTAAACTCTGGGCACCAGCATAAAGTCACGCAATATGTTGATTGCGTGACTAAAAAGTTAGGGAGAATTCCCTTTGAAAATGACTTCGGATCGAACAGGAGAACAGGAGAATACCTTCTCTTGTTAAATGACAATGTCTTTTACCATTTCAATTTTGCTTTTGCAAAGATACTCTGCCATCGTTCTGTCTAGTACGATTGTGCACTGGTGCAAGTAACGGTATACGATTTAGACTTAGCTGGTCTAGTTTCTGCCCATTGTTTAACTTTCTATGTATTGTGCATACCCGTGCCTTTTAACTAGCTTTCTGTAAAAACCAACAAAGTTTTCATTGAGAGGTTTTTTTAGGAGTTAAGTGAACCAAGTGAGGCCATGCATGACCTAACTAGCCTAAGTGCAGTACCCTCACCAAGTGTATGCTCATACGTCATTTGTAAAAATAATCACAATTACGGAGAAAGGATATAAGAAGTCTAAATATCCATTTAGCTCTGATTTTTCCTTTATTTCTACCTATTTTGACATTCTCTGCTAAAGTAAAAATACTCTTCAACTACCGCAATGTCTGTTCGCTTTGCGTTGTTTTGGCGAGACAACTAAATTTACAAAACCGCAAAAAAGTCAACATAGCTTTTCGTAACTGTCACTGCCCTTGGCAGCAAATAACCTTTCGGGGCTTCTACCGACGTACTTCAACTTCTTTGTTCGGGCAAAAACACAGTTGTGAAACCATGTCAGCAGCACTGTAACAGAGAATTCACAACAAACAGCAGCTGCAGAGACCATCAAAACATAATCATTCATCCCCCATTTTCCTGACATAGGCAGCCCATGACAAGGCTTGTTATCATATCGACATAAAGCTTCTTCCTTTTAACGGTTACCCGCGAAATATCGCGTCCAAACGAAGTACAAATGTCAATTAACATTTTAATTGAAAATTTTGAAAGCTGAAAATTCTTAACTAGTTCAAAAATGCTGTAATCCTTGAATAAAATTGGATGTGCGTGCAGAATAGAAATTTCAGTCATCACTTTATTCCTCATTGCTTGTGGCTGACTTTCCTTTTCTGCGCTGATTTACTCATCGTCATCGCTCTGGTTGATCCATTGGTGGTCGAGACTTCGCTTAGAGGCCAGAGAAGAAAAAAAATAGAAATTTGCCTTCTTGTAAGAAACTCAAAGCTGTCAAATAGCTGCTCGACGTTTTCGTCTTTCAATTCTCAGATCTCATTATTCTTGAGCCACTTGCAGTATCTGCCTTTTGTCCTGTTTTGTTCACCATTTTCTTCAGATACCTGTGCAAATGGTGAAAAAAGAAACAATGACGGTAATGACAATAATGATAATGACAATAATAATAATAATGATGCTGATGATGTTGAGGATGACAAAGGTGAAGAAGACGATGACGACAGCGACGACGACGACGACCCCAATGACTTTCAGGGAAGGTTAACTTTTTGACATGGAGCCCTCCCTTCTCATGATCTAAAAAATGACTACAAAACATTTGGCCTAGCCCGCAGCCATCAAATCTTCGACGTACTAAATTCAAGTTATGAGGTTACGTATCACCTCTAATCTGGACCTTAGCCAATTTTAAGACTCACCCAGCCAATTGTTTATGTCTAATGAGATAGATAGCTTTAGATAGATAGCTTTATTAGGAAGTAAAATCATTGCAGCCCCCAGGCCGGCTGAAATACGACTTACTTTACAATGGGAATAAATTATCTCTTACTCTAAGATAACTACAATAAAAGCTGCAAAGTGTAGTCTACAATAAAATACAATAAGAGAAGTATCAAAAACCAAAATACATATTATTAAGATAGCTACTAATAATTAAAACTGTTCGCCATGATAAATGTGTTTTTGAACCTAGTTGTCTTACAAATCGGTAGCTTGAAGTATCTCTGGCTGCGTGAGGTATCTCTGAATTTCTTTAAAAGTAACCAACATCTGAATACCTCCAGCACATATGCAACAAAACAATAGATTTTTTTTTATGATAGGGTTTATGAAAGCCATACCAGAACCTAAAGGTACAAGAGTGCCAGTTCTCTGTAAAATAACTTATGATATCACTCTGTGCCGTGAGAAAACATTTGTCCAAAGAAAACTTAACGTCATTTTGAAGATCACTCCTTCGGAAATTTACATACGTAATTTAATGGAATTACAAAAAATGGCACATGGTGAAGAAAGAGGTTTTCTTCACCAACATTTTTTTGGGAACTGAAGAGAGCACACTGTTTTTTCGCGTGGCTAAAAGCTACTAAGGAACCAATTCCTACACAACTTACATTTTACAGAAGAGGAAGAGTCTATAAAAGAGCGCACGTTGATTATATCTCCCTAAACGCAATATCGTTGAAACGCGAAGCGAGCGAAAGTGTTTAATTTTCGACCTGTTATGACCCGATCCATCGAATCCAGATGGTGAAAGTGAAAAATTCCTTTTTCTCGAAAATAAAAATATATTTAAGAGAAAAAACTTCACAACCCTTCTTGCCTTACTAGGGCTACTTATATGCAAAAATTGAGACAATTTGAAGTTTTGACCCTCGCCAAAAAAATTGAATTTGTGTTTGATTTTTGCACGGATCTCCTTTTAAATGAAATATTGTGTCATGTTGCGTGAAAGCACAAAGAATTATAAATACGAAAAAGCTTGGAAGCAAGAAAGCAAATCACTGCTATCACAGCAGAGTGTGAAAGGTCGCTAACAACATCGATAAGTACTTTGAAGTAAATGATTGATAGAACAACTATTTTTAACCAGGAAAAAACCCACCCAGAAGATCATATTTTTTGCCAACTTTTGGAGATTCTGTTTATCAATAAATCTTATCAATAAATGTTTATCAATAAACTTAAACCGAAGTTGAACGTGCAAGCAGATTCCATACGTGGAAAACCTTTTGTTTATTTCTTAGTTATTTATCTGTTTATTGTTTTTAAACGTTTTAATCAGTGCCTTTTGTTATCTTAGCATTCAAGCCTCTTAAGGTGGCTCGATAGGCCAAAAAATCATAAAAACTTCATATTTTTGGAAATAAGTTTCTGGGCACCAACAGTCATTGTAGTTTCAAGAAAAGTAAGTCTTTTGTAATTTTTCCCATGGCTATTGTATGTTTTTCAACTGTTTTTGGATCTGTTTGAGCGGTTGCTATGGAAACCAGCATTGTTAACGCGTCGTTTTCCACCAAAAAAAGCCAATGATTTCAAAGAAATCTTCACAGGAGTGACCAGAATAGATTTCAGGGGCCTGGTAAATAGTTAGGCCCTAAATGAGGACATTGTGTGCTGATACATGACGTACTTGGCATGAGAAAAACGTGTTCGCTTGTTTACGATCTATCTACTGAGAGTTGAAGCGAATTATGCCTCCAAAAAGGAAATTTAGGAACGTTAGAAGAAAAAAAAGGAGGTTTACAGGCAACAAGTATACTAAGAAAAGAAATTCTGAAGAAATGGAAGGAACTGATGATCAGGAATCAGTGAAAGAAAGCGAGGAATCAGACATCACCGATATCGAAGATGAAAAGATTCCGAAAAACATCACACGGAATTCTGATCGTACTAAATCGATGCCTGCTACCCTGAGAAAGTTGGACGATAAGTCTAGCGATTCTGGAGACCCTGAAAACGATGAGGAGGAAAAGATGGCAAGTATAGAGGGTTTTCGTTTGATTGATATCTCTGTACTTGCTTCAGTCTTCGAGTCATTTTGGTGTCCGATGTGTAAATATGGCCACGTCACGTTCGAGGAGGATTGCAGCGCCAAGATGGGTTTTGCTACTCTTTTTGTGCTAAAATGCACATCCCAAAAGTGCAAATACTCGAAGAGGTTTTTTTCCTCTGCTAAAATCGAAGGGAGTCAGGCTTATGAAGTCAACCGAAGAGTTGTCCTTGCTACAAGGAACATTGGAATTGGACACCAGAGTCTTGTAAAATTCGCTGCGGTGATGAACATGCTACCGCCCATGAACGAGAACTCTTATCGAGATCATGTTGCCACAATTCGCAATTCTGCGGAGACTGTAGCCAAGGAGAGCATGCAAAATGCAGCTGAAGAGGCAAAAGAATTTTATGAGCCAGGAGAAGATGGGGTCTTTGACATTGGAGTGTCAGGGGATGGAACTTGGAGAAGAAGGGGGTACTCTTCAGCTTATGGGGTCGTCACTGCAATATCCACAGTTACTGGTAAAGTTCTCGATGTGGAAGTAATGTCCAAAGAGTGCAAGGAATGCATGGTTTGGAGAAGCAAAGAAGGAACTGTTGAGTTTCAGGAGTGGTGGGAAGGACACCAGCATCTTTGCCAGGCAAACTATTTTGGTTCTTCGGGGTCGATGGATGCTTCTGGAATGCTTGCCATATTTGAACGGTCTGTTCAAAACTACTCTGTTCGTTATACAGAATTTCTTGGGGATGGAGACAGTAAATCCCACAAACTTATTGTTGAAGAAGCCGTTTATGGGCCTGTTGAAGTAAGAAAATTGGAATGTGTGGGCCATGTCCAGAAACGTTTGGGGTCGCGACTTCGCTCACTGAAGAAGAGAACTGGTCAGACACGTCTTCAAGATGGAAAGTCAATTGGCGGAAGGGGCAGGCTAACAGACAATGTCATTGATAAACTGCAAGTATATTATGGGAAAGCCATTAGGAACAATACTCATGATATCCAAGCTATGGAGAATGCTGTAATGGCAATTTGGCATCATACACAGTCAACTGATGATAGCCCAGATCACGACCTGTGCCCCCCTGGAGAGAGTTCATGGTGTGGCTTTCAAAGGGATGTTGCACAGGGGACCTCTGATTATAGACATAACCATCCCCTTCCAACGGCTGTGGCTAATGCCATCTATCCCACCTTTGAAGCCTTGAGTGAGCAAAGTCTGCTTGCACGCTGTCTACATGGTGGTACGCAAAACCAAAATGAGGCCATCAATGCCCTTATCTGGCAGCGTGCTACAAAGGAAACCCACTCTGGGCTAGCAGTGGTGGAACTTGCTACCTTCTTGGCAGTCTCACATTTTAACAATGGCACTATTTCTATCATTTTAGTTCTTCGAAACCTGGGAATTGACCCAGGATTTCATTGCATCAAAGCTTGCCGAAAGCAAGATCATAATCGAATTCGCCATTCTCGCCGTAAAAGCTCTGAGCAAGCCAAAAAAAGGAGAAAACAGATCAGAAACTTCAAAAAAGGTTACAGTGACACTTTAGAGGCAATAGAAGGACAACAGTATGGTGCTGGTGCCTTCTAACATTGTTTTCAACTCTTGACTGCTTGCCCAATGATCTTGTGAACTTTATTTGCTATTTTCTAATTTTCCGTATTTCAGAGGTTTTGAAACCTTGTGACAATAATATCTCAAAAAATATTTACGATAAGTAGATCAAATTTTCACAGCATCTCAAGTGTCAATAGCTGTGTGCAATGACCTATTTTTATAGTGTTTGGACTTCTCACTCATGGGTTATGCCTTGTAAATTGAAGTGTAGTCAGGGTTATTTTTTGGTCTTTCTTTGTTGAGAGCTAATTCATGAATGCAACATAGTACTTACCTCAAAGTAGGTCATTGCACAGCTGTGATACAGTACAACAAGCACCTGAAGTTTTAGCTCTATAGCATAAAGCAGAGTAGAGATATCTTTGCCAAAAAACATACCTATTTTTGTCTCTCGGAATTGGGTGTGGCTAGAATAAATGGTGTGGCTCCTCTGAATTTTATGGAATGCTCTCCTAACTTAGTGGAAAGTAATGGGTAAGACCTATTTAAGTTTGTGGCACAAGTATAATGATATGATTTAAAGTTTAAGTGTTGGTAAAATTGTTGCCAAAATGAGCATTTTTAGACTATCGAGCCACCTTAAACTTAACATTCTTCTTGACTCGATGATAGCTTTACGCTAACGTCGAAACGTCGTCGACTAGTATATTTTAAGCGTTGTTTGAAAGTCACCTTGATGGTGTTTATAATATTTTACGGCAATTTTTTTCGTAAAATGCCTTTCTCCTCTTTCGTCTTTTTCATTATTATGTTTCTAAATAGAAAGGATCCCCCAAATCTCGTACGATACAGTTTGCAATCGCCGACAGCTGTTTTGAATAAATATCGATAACACGTCTACTCCGCAGGAACCCTTATAGTTTTACCCACAGTCCAATGCTGGTTTAACTAGTTATTCCATTAGCCCGCCGTACTTATTTCTAAAATACTGTATTTAAAGTTTTTAGTTATCATATTTAAGACTGCAGTAACTTGAAATACCAAATGAATTTCCAGTTCGTACAAATTGTGATTTGTATGTCGCTGAAGTGTGGATGAACAACAATTTACCATTGACCTGAAATGGGGAAAAGAAGCATTTGCCTTAATTTCTGTTATAGCTCTGTACTTGTCCGTATCCAACAGTACACAAATGTACAAACCATGATCTGTATATGCTGCCAAGTTGTACGAGAAACATTCGCTCTCAGCGATGCACTTGAATGGGCAGTTTGAAAAATTCGTCCTCAGTTGGAAAAGAGGCGATTATCGAAAGATGCTTATAAAGAGCAGCTAAAAAGTTTCCATACAGTTTCACTTAACATGTAGATTTTCAGATCATTGGAGACTACTTGGTTGTGAGGACTGACTGTTTTGAGAGAAGATAGAAGTCACGATAAATGTGAACATGAAAACGAAGCTGAGAAACGCCATAGCTGAAAACGATAAATCTCTCGGCAGGATACTCCAAGAAATCTGCGAAAGACGGTTTTTATTGCAGCCTTTAACAGCTGGCTTTGTTAATAAATCTCATGATGAATTTAGAGTACCTCAAATGAACTCCTACTATTACATCATAAAGCTATCTAAGTACCACCTTCTTCTACGTCAATTCCCACTGCACCTGAAGAAGGCTGGTTTGACCAGCCGAAATATAGTGCTCCGTCTTAAAACTTATCTACGTTGTATCGGTCTTGCCTCTATATTTATATTCGTTATTTTGGGCCGATTAGATCACTGTTGATCCAACGTACAATAGTAGGATTATCGTCCAAGGTTGCTTGCTGAACATTCACAGTTATTTTGGATTCCATCCGTAGATCTTCAGTCAGATCCGATTCTACCTACTATTTTTTACATCAACATGGGGCATCGACATTGCCTCGTGGAGAATTTGCATTGGTTTCTTCCTTCCTTTCCTAGTATCCTACAACCGCCTATCTCTTGCAAAATTTCATCAGCTAAAGCCACCAAAGACGTATTACCGCTATTACATCATACCTATCTAAGTACCACCTTATTCTATGTCAATTCCCACTGCACCTGAAGAAGGTAGGTTTGACCAGCCGAAATATAGTGCTCCGTCTTAAACTTATCTACGTTGTATCGGTCTTGCCTCTATATTTATATTCGTTATATTAGGCCGATTAGATCACTGTTGATCCAACGTACAAGAGTAGGATTATCGTCCACGGTTACTTGCTGAACATTTCACATTAACTTAACGGCGGAAACTGCTACATTTCTAGCTGTGAGGCCCGCCATAATAGTGACATTTCCCCTTTAAAGGAGCACTCTTACGAAACCGCCCTATAATTTGAAAACCCGAAAAATTCAGTTATTTCATTATAATCTGAGTTTTAGCGATTAATAAAGCCTTTTCAATAATAATTTTAGTTGAAAGTCAATTCTAGGGCGAAAAATTACGATTTGAAAACCGTTCCGCCATTAATTTTCGTAATCACTTGCCAGACTCAAGAAGACCGGCGCGAGTTTGGAGTGTGACGTAGATTATTCATTTGACGCACCGTGCTCGCGGCTAATTTTCAAAAACAGTATTGTGATCGTATGTATTGCTTTTATAACACTAAGACTAAGATTATTTGACTAAATTTCACGAGGTTTTTGGTGCGCTCGACTCCGGATCGAGTGGTCCGGGTTCGAGCTATGTCGCAGTTACACAACTATGACATAGCTACCGAAACAAATTACTTTTTTCCTGTTTGTCAAAGGACCGCATGAAAAGTGTCAACATTGCGAGAAGGCCGAGTCGTTTCAACATTGTGAGAAAGATGAAAGATTTTTGCTCTGGAAGCTCATTCATGCAGATGCCCATTAGGTCAATTTTTTGTTTGGGCAGATTTGATGGTCTAGTGACATATCTCAACCAAAGCTTAGCGGTGTTATTAAAGTAGAAAGTGATTCAGACGTTTTACTTATTTTTCCTTATGAGATACAATGAAATATATGAAGTTCATATATTTTGAACTGCGGTATTAGATACGAATGATGCACGATCCTCGCAGTAGATAGCGCTATTTATGCAATAGCGAAAATCAGACCTGAAAAAAATCAGGCCTGTACAGGACTCGAACCACTGACCTCTGCGATACTAGTGCAGCGCTCTACCAATTGAGCTAACAAGCCAACTGGGAGCAGGCTGTTAAGTTGATTCGTAATAAACCCGTGAAAGTGATAAATGAGATACAATGAAATACATCTACTGCGAGGATCGTGCATCATACGTATCTAATACCGCAGTTCAAAATATATGAACTTCATATATTTCATTTTATTTCATTTATCCCTTTCACGGGTTTATTACGAATCAACTTAACGGCCTGCTCCCAGTTGGCTTGTTAGCTCAATTGGTAGAGCGCTGCACTAGTATCGCAGAGGTCAGGGGTTCGAGTCCCGTACAGGCCTGATTTTTTTCAGGTCTGATTTTCGCTATTGCATAAATAGCGCTATCTACTGCGAGGATCGTGCATCATACGTATTTTTCCTTATATAAGACACTTGTCCTTGGCAGGCAAAAGAAAAAAGGAAGAGCCTGCTCTGTTATTAAGTGACCCTCACCGCCTCGCAGGATTAATCCTAATTTCTCTTGCATGAAGCGACTTTGAGTATCACTAGATGGGATACTAATCCCTCGCTGGCTTCCTTCCTCCTCATCCCCTCCCCCCTCTTTCCCCCTCCCCCTCTTCCCCCCTTACCCCTCTTCCCCCTCCTCCGAAAGAAAAAAGATCGCCGCTACAATTGGTTGGAAAGAAGCCGCCTGGGAGAGTAAATCAACTTTCCCAAGACCTGAATGAAAGCAATGTGTCCGGCCAAGGTTCGATCCACTTTGGCAAATTTGGAATGTATCGACGAAATCTGTAGATAGGTTATTGTATCTGTATATCCTAAGCTAAATAAAATCAATCAACATCCATCACTGCATGTCATGCTACATGTGAGTGATTCATAAGTGCAAGAGAAGTGCGCGAAAGACCATGGAAGCCGGTAATCCTGAAAAGGACCGTCGTCGGAAGTTTTAAAGAACGATCCAACAACCTGAGCAAAAGTTATCATTGTATTAAAGTTGAGAGGTATTTGCACTCACTTGATCCCTGACAATAAGTTCTGCCCGAACTATGTCAATATAACAACCTCCACCGATGAGAAACTCAACACTTTTTCCGTTGATCTTAAAGTGCATGTGACACGAAATTTTTATCTCTTGTTTCTTGTAGTTGGATATCTATAGAAAACGTTTCAAAGCCTCAAAAGTGCTGGAAAAGTGTAAAAATCATTTTTTTTGCTTTCAAAATACAGGCAATTTACCTTCAAATTTGTCCCGGTCATCGCGCAGCCAAAATCGCACGTGACGTCACATTATGTACCCAGATTCTTCGAAGTCAATGGAACTTTCAGAAGAGTCGGACTCAAAGGAATCATTAGAATCACTGGACATCTTTGCCTTTAAATGTACTACCTATCTATTGCGAAGTATTGCAGTCTTAGCGACAACAGACCTATTCTATTACTATTCTATTATTATAATTCTATTCTATCTATTACGAAGTATTGCACTCTTAGCGACAACAGACCTTCGCGGCAAAGGTACACAATTTGACGTCATGAATAACTTCTACGGCGATAAACTAGGTCCCAGTCTCCGGGACTAATTTGAAGGCAAATTGCGCTTATTTTGAAAGCCAAACAAATGCTTTTACATTTTTCTAGTTCTTTTAAAGCTTCAAAACGTTTCCTATAAATATCCAACCACAAGAAACAAGAGAAAAAAAAATTTCGTGTCATGTGCACTTTAAAGGGCGGGGAAGTGAGAGATCCCTGAGTTGTATCAATAGTTGGACGATTTTCAAAAGTTCCAATCCACCAGTTGCCTTGTTGGTTTGCAGACTCTCTCGATCGCGCTCCCGAGTTATTGCCGTATGTCGGCTGATTATTAAAAGCTGTATCACTCCTCATCCAGCCACTTAGCCCATTTTCAAAGTCAAAATTGCAAGGTTTGGCCAAAAAGAAAAACAAACAAATATAGCGGACATACACAACCATTGGCTAGTCATGGATTATCGAATTATGTTTAAAATTTTGTTTTTTTACTTATACAGTAATTACGTATACAGCGCTAATAAACTAAGAATGTTAACAAGATAAGGCATACTTACGAGTTTCACAGTACGTTCCAATGAAATATGATGTACAATTGCATAGATAAGTATTTCCTTCAAAGTCAAGAATGCATGCTCCGTTATTCTGACAGGGTGAGTTCTCGCATGACGATTGTATCATGAAAATTATACGAACAACTTCTTTTAGTCTAGTTTCTCTCTTCCCAGCGAAAAAGGAGAGCTAAATAATTAACCATTTCTTTAGTTGTCAAAAACAATTTTCAGCTCAATCATAAGCTTTGTACCCAAAGAATACGCACGCGCCCAGTTAATTTATTTAAAAGGATAACATTCAAACATACCACAGGAACAGCAAACATGAAAAAAAAAAAACCAACGACAACGCTAAATACCTAAACTGAACTGAGCGAGGCCTGATTAATTAAGCACTCGCCATGGGGCTAAAATGATGGAAGCTAGAGTTGGCTTGAAGTCTGTCTTTAGCTCTATACATGTCTGTGGCCAGAACTTCAGTTCACACACATAGATACCAGTTGAGTCTGGAGATTTGGCTATATTATATGAGTAGCACTTGGGATTCCCAACACAACTGAATGAACAATCCAGGGCATCTTTAAGAAAGCGCGACGTTGTTATTGTGACTAAGCCGAGACTTTGGTTTTGAATTTTTTTACATTTTCCATACTTTGTTTTGTAGTCCCCGTAAAGAGAACTTTGCATATGTATCTTAGCAGTGTTTGAAAAATACAAGACACTGAAGAAAACAAAAGATATGCTGATAACTATCGCAAAGCTGTTACAGAATGATCAACCTTTCTGCCTTCTAGTCGAAGCTGGTTTAAGTATGTTTTCGATTAATTAAGGGAGTACATGTCATCTTTTCAACCATGCACTCAAAAAGGTAAATTTTAATGAGGAGTCATCCCACTAACACGTCCTTTATCAAACAGGTTTTCCGTTAAAATCCCATAGGCAGTGAGGATCTGCAATTGAGGATCTGCAATTTAGGATCTGCAATCGAGGATCTGCAATTCAGGATCTGCAATTGAGGATCTGCAATTGAGTATCTGCAATTGAGTATCTGCAATTGAGTATCTGCAATTGAGTCTCGGCTAATTAAAAAGCTAAAAATTGAAAATCATTGAAAACTTACTCTTCCAGCTAGAAATTTTCAAAACCCGTTGTAAATTAAGTCAGTCAATATTTATGTTTTCTTGTTGCAATTGAATAAAATAAGATATAACAGTTTTTTGTATTTTGGACAATGAAGATAATGTAAGTCAATATTTATATTTTTCTTTTTGTAGTTGATTACAAAAAGATTAAACAGTCTGTTCTATTTTGAGAGGCATGTTAAACAAAACATTTGAATGACTGTTCTTCGCTTGTGTTACAGTCAAACTATTGAAGCGTACCCCTCATGATTACATCAGTGATTTGATTATTTGAATGTTCAACCCGCTAATCGTTTCAGGAGCGCAATAACGAATTGAATATTTGAACTGGAACCCGCTAATCGTTTCAAGAATGCAATGATGGATTGATTATTTGAATATTGAACCCGATAGCCGTATTCGTTTTGAAAAGGCGCAGTTCATTGTTCAAATCAGAAGTCCATTTCTGATTGATTATGCGAACACGTGATGGTGTATCATAACCATTTCAACATGGCGTCAGACGTGGCGGGAAAGGTGAGTTCGAGCGTTGTGCAGAACTTCTTGTAAATATTGTAAATGGAATGTTATCGAGAGCTTTTTTTGCCTATTTACATCTCGACGAGCTTGTAGAAATTCCTGTGTGTATTCGTGGTCGAAAAAAATAGTTTACGGGCGAAGCCATTGCAAGACTTTTTTGATTTCGTTAATATTTGCGATCGATTGTTTTCGCAGTGTTTTTACAGTGCAGTTTGTTCATTTTCAGGATTCCTCGTCAAATAGAACAATCTTATTGGACTTCAGAAATGGACTTCTAATTTGAACAATGATCCCCGCCTTTTCAAAACGGATACGGCTATCGGGTTCAATATTCAAATAATCAATC
>NC_142521.1:48253464-48293464 GCF_964205215.1 Stylophora pistillata
ACTCTACGAAGTGTAGTTGGATAATAAGGTCGATTATGACCCAGTAAAAGGGATGAAGTTAAAAGCTGGACACTTGTTTTTGTATATCTTCAAATCCTGTCGTGTAAAAATACGCTTATGCCTGAGGAATTACATTGTCATATGTTCAAAACGTTAATGGTAGCTTTCGACCACAGATTTAGATCTTAGCACAACGTTTTCGCGACAAAAAGATTCGCATAGCTAGGTCCGAACTAGTGCTCAAACTCAATTGTTTTTCATTCGGAAACAACTTCTTCAAACAAACCAATGGTGTAGCCATGGGCACCAAAATGGGACCTAGCTATGCGAATCTTTTTGTAGGTTTTGTCGAACATCAATTTTTCAGCCAATACAACGGGTCCAAACCTGAACTCTACGGTCGCTACATCGACGACTGTATCGGCGCTACCTCCTCTACCAGAGAGGAGCTCACTCAATTCATAACTGCAGTCAATTCTTTTCACCCGGCTCTGAAATATACTTGGGAAATTTCTGACAATTCTTTATCCTTTTTAGACGTCAAAGTTTCAATTGAAGGCAACGGTTTATGCACTAGTGTGTATTACAAACCTACAGACTCGCATAATTACTTGTTATATTCGTCTTCTCATCCATCTCACGTTAAGAATTCCATTCCTTTTTCTCAGTTTCTAAGACTTCGTCGTTTATGTAGTAATGACTCTGATTTTCATCACAAATCAGAGTCAATGTGCCAGTTCTTCGATAAACGTGGTTACCCTGCTTCCGTTGTTCAAGCGGGTTACCACCGCGCTCAACTTATTGATCGACATTCAGCACTACAAACGTCGCATAAGGAAGATTCCGACCGCATTCCATTCACTCTCACGTTTCACCCTCACAACCACTCAGTTAAATCCATCATTCTTAAAAACTTCAAATTACTTCAAAACGATCCAGAGACAAGCACTATCTTTTCGCAGCCTCCGCTCATTTCATTCAAACGCGACAAAAACTTAGGCAATTTTTTGGTCAGAAGTTCTTTTCAGACAAATGACCAACCAGGCACTTTTAAATGCGCTCGTGCGCGATGCAAAACGTGTCCTTTCATTCACAACACTGATAAAATATCGGGACCTAAACGATCCATTAAGGTCACCGATCACTTCACGTGCACCTCCGCTAATGTAATCTATTGCATAACTTGCACTTATTGCAGAAAGATATACATCGGCGAAACGGGCAGAAGACTAGGTGACCGATTCCGAGAACACCTTCGAGACGTGGAAAGGAATGACAAGGACACATCTAAACCAGTCGCTAGACATTTTAATTTACCTAATCATTCTAAGCAACCTATGGCAATCTGCGGTCTTTCCTTGCACTTAGGTGGCACGGAAAGCCGTAAAAAATCTTGAACAAAAGCTCATCTTTCAAACCGGCAGTCTCAATCCCACAGGGATCAATGAACTCTTTTCATTCCACTAATTTATTCATGTTTTTCTCGTTGCCATCACCAATAACGTAGCTCCATTTTCTGCCTTTAAAGACACACACAACCCACAATTCCTCTATTCGCTCCGACGAAGGGCTAACGCTCGAAACGTCAGCTTTTGCAATCATTACGGTGGCCAATTTACCATTTCAACTTTGTTGATATATCCAATTATATGATAAGAGTGGGTTTATTTTTCTTTTGAACGACATGATAAATAAAACTTTGTGAAGGAATGCCCTTCGCTTTTGTTAAACCTACTCTTTCTAATAAGTTATTATAAGAAATATCTCTTGTATTATCAAGAAATGTGAGAAAAAAATCTAAAATGAGTCAGTGAGCTATTTCTTGTCTGTAGAAGCTAAATGAAATCGTTGTTTCTCGCATTTTGCTTTCTCTTTTAAATTAAGGCATGAAGAAGATTCTTACTTTTGTTTATTCTAATTAAAAGTGTGCGCCATGAAACCAGACTGCGTTGATTAAGGAGAAGCTATTCTTTATCTTTGGAATTAAAACTCAGAACCTCTCAAACAATCGCTTTAGTAGCATTTAGTCTAAATCTTCCATTGATGCAATGAAGAATTATGATATCAAATTAAAGCGCCTGTTTGATGTTATTCACCAACGATAGTTACAGAAAATAAAACAGTATAAAATCACTAATGGCCAATTCAAAATTAGTGCCCTGAGAGGTTCATAACTGTATGAAAACTAAAGGAGCAGAGTGATAAAGACCAAATAACCGACTTCAGAAAAAAAAGCAAATCGAGCAGAGCAAGACGTTAATCCTGTTACCACGTCAACTGAACGCATACGACTTTTCACGATCAAAGTGAAACCTTATGCCAAATTAGGGATTTTATTATGTTATGTTCTTTGAAAACTTATCATCACCGGTTTTTCATCGCAGATGAATCGTCGGGACAAACACTCGTAGGGAAATCGTCACGAGGAAATTGCCACATATAAATCACAACAGAGCAGAGCAGCCAATCGCGGCTTCAATCTATTTATATTTATAATAGAATGAACAAAGTGCATCGTCTGATTGGTCAATTCAGTAAAACCTTTCCTCGTGTTCCCCCAACATCCCGCGTGGCTTTATCAAGTTACAGAGCCCGGAAAAAATATGTTATGTTGCTTACATAGAGCCAGGAAAAGTATTTTCTATTGCTTGAATTGAGCCCAGAAAAATGTGTTCCCACCTAAGTAAAGATGTCAAATTGTTCATTCCCTGATAATTTTTAGTTCGCCTAACGACAATTCACCAATTACTCAGAAAAAAGAAAAGATAGGGGCACAAATATAATTATCAAAATATAGTTTTCAAAGTTATCGTCCAAACTAACATCTTCTGCTTTGCTTAACATATCTTTTTCCAAATGTCTTTTCACTCTAGCACGACGGCTTAGTTATCTTTACTGAACCTTTTGCGTGAGCCTTGAAATCGTGCCATTGAAACACGTTTCCCACCCCTGTCAAGCACGATTGCGACATTCGTACGATTTCCTGATCAACTATCACGTGATCCCAGAAATTGGCACCTTTCATTTCACCAATGAAACTTTGAAGGGATTGAAAGGATCCTCCCAACGAGTCTTGCTCTTGTCCTAGTACCAGGGTCCCACCACCACGTATCACATGACCTGCGAGAAAAAAGTATGGAACTTTATATATATTCAACTTGGTTTTTGTTTGATTGTGCAAACAATCAAGAGACAAAAAACATCGAGGGGCACAATGAACCTTCCTGTTTACTAAATGAATATGAGAGATCAATGACTATTCAAAATGAGTTATAGTTTTGTGTCAAGTGTTCTGTTTATTCCTTAGACAAAGCAATTAGTTTTTCTGGGGAGAGACATGAAAATATGAAACTATGGGCGCACTGTCTTTTCTGGTTTGCTCACTTGCAATATCAAGCGCTGTAGTACATGTTTGTTTTGTAAAGTTCGCCTTCTTTATTTGGTTCTGCGTTGAAATTAGTAATTCTGTTTAAAAAAAAAGCTGAAAAACTTCTTGCTGTGATGATTGATATACTCAAAACAAAGAAGAGTTAACCTGTTTTGAGACTTCACCCAGAGGCCGCGACGGAGCCATGTTTAAACAGTTTCCAGGATCCAGCGGTATTCTCCCATGTAACACAGAGGTGATGCCACCTTCCATCGTTGGCAGAGACGGAAGAACAATCTCTGTAGAGGAACAGCACAGAGAGTATGCTACATGAGAAATGCAGTCAACAAAAAATACATTTTATCATGGGCTACTTCGTACGAACATGTTTATTAGTGAGATGATTTTAAATCTTATGTGCATTCAATCCATACAAAAAAGGCCTAAACATAACATGAGTCGCGATCAAGGGTATTTAATTCAACCAAATTTTACACTGTCTATGCGTTCATTTCATCAAGTATAAATTTTTCCAAACAATTAAGGAAGTCACAGTACACGTTGTTTGTACCCGTGGCCTCCTCGCACAATTAATCCAATGACTTATAGTTCCACAGGGTCAATTCGTTGTCTGATCCAGATACAGCATAGCTCAGTTGTGTTCCTTCATTTCCGGTATCAGCCGTTTTCATCCACAAACAAGCTGTCACTGCTGTGAGATTTGGCATACCACTTGTGATGATGACGTAGTCACGAGTTCCTTTCCGCAGAAATTCAAATGCGTAATCTGCAACTGTAGGATTCACAAAACTTCAGAAATTAAAATGCAAATAACTTCCTAGATTAATAAGGCGAGCGACGATTCAAATTCAAATTCGAACTAAACACAATGATTAAGAAGAGCCACTACGTGAAGTGCCCACCGTTAAAATGATAATTATCTGGCAGTATCTACATCCGATGCCCAGAATAAAAAAAGACTATTAATACTATTATTATTATTTGTATTATTATTATTATTATTATTAAGTAGTCGATTTTTTAGTATGTAGCTTAGTTTACTGAACTTTTAATTTTTTTTTAGAGAACTGCTTTTTGTGAGATATTTTTAAGCAAAAATTTATTATTATTATTAAGTTAATACCGAAGAGATTCAAAACTTTTCTCTCAGAGACTTTTTAAACTTGTTTTGTAATATTTTTACCTTAATTATGATCATCATTATGATTATTATAAGTGTGTATCCATTATTATTATTATTATTATCATTATTATTATTACTAATGGGCGTTGAAGGACCTGAAGTGGCGAAAACTTTATTTAAAGGTTGTCTTAATCACTATCACCCATGTGAAAAATTGTTTTCACTGAAAAGAAAAATTTTCCTTTTTGAACCATGAGTTTTCTAAAAAAGCATTTTGTGTTTGTGTTCTATCTTCTAACTGTTAAAATTTTTAGGGCAGTGATATGACTGACCTATGGGTATACGATAAGGAGGAGCATTCTTGCAAAAAATAAGATCTTCCAGGATCCTCGCATGGCCATAAATTTGAGCATACTTACATTTGCCACAATGCATGCCAGTAAAATCAAGCGTACAATTGCAGAGATAAGAATCTCGTTCAAAGTCAGGAATGCATTTTCCACCATTCTTACAGGGCGAGTTCTCACAAGGCGACTATGTCATAAAAAAAATGCACAAAACATCTTCTTTCAAGTCACAGCGAAAACGGAGGGCCAAACATTTGCCATATTCCGTTCACCGAAGTCGCAGATTTCACGATTGAGTTTCTCGAAATAACAGGACAATAGTTGGCTATTTGGCCGAGCATCAGGTCGAGATGGGCAGCCTTTTGGTATGCTGTTCGTCGTCGTGCTAGAGGAACATTTTCGCCGTCGTTTTGTAGACCTCTTGTGGGGTTTGCAGAAGTTTTCTTTTGCCAAGAGACACCATCGCTTAAGAAGGAAGCAAAATTAGCGTCGAGGGACAGGATATATTGAAGATTCTGTCGCCAGGCTTCAAATGAAGTAATTGTTTCTGATTTGGTGAGAGACCATTACTTTGGTGCACGTGTAGTTGCCATTCTTGCAGGCTATGTATGATTATCTCGAAGGAGAACACTGTACTTAGCTCTTTTTCCGGTCGTAGCGAAGGCCGGCTCGTTGTTGGACCTTTGCCAGTAGTTCGATGACTTAGTGTTGAAAGTGTAGGTGGGTTTTTGAACCGCTGCCACCACGCCAGTAAGTAACGCGAACTACACAACGAATACGCTTTATTTATACACGGCGAAACAAGATGGAAGATACACAATGGAGAGAAAACAGTCAGGCGTCACTCGTATGAGCGCGCGCATAAAACTAAACAAACACCGCAGGACAACCTGCTGGCGCATCTGGTTTCAAATATATACTCATTTTCAGATCAAAACCCATCAAACCCTAACCATCTAAGGCGGCATATGCTTATACGGCTTATATACTGAAGCACCCCTCCTTCCAAGAGTCCTGGCTCTCTATTACTCAGACTACGTCGGGAGTCAGGCTGCTTGATGGCGCCATTAAAACCCATAAAATTAAAAACGTATAACTGTTTTATCAAGCCAACACGAAGAGCACGAACGGCTACACTAGACTGAACTGAGCGAAACCTGATTCATTAAGCACTCACCATGGGGCTAAAATGATGGAAGCTAGAGTTGGCTGGAAGTCTATCTTTAGCTCTGTGCATGTCTGTGGCCAGAACTTCACATGTATAGATACCATTTGAGTCTGTAGATTTGGCTATATTATATGAGGAGCACTTGGGATTCCCAACACAACTGAATGAACAATCCAATGCATCTTTAAGAAAGTGCAACTTTGTATTTGTTGCCATGAGACTTTGGTTATGATTTTGTTTGAATTTACCATATTTTGTTTCAGAGCCTCGATAAAGAGAACCTTCAAAAGGTATCTGGTAAGTCATCGTAAGCCCCAATGAAATCGTGTATTTTCTGCTTTCTGGTAGAATCTGATCTTTGTCGAAGTTTCCCGATTAATCATCGATCAGGACACATCATTGTTACCTCGTGTTATATTTTAAATTTTAATTAGGAAAATCATGACGAAAGTAAGCAGATGTTGAGCGGAGTAGGCATTAAAGTCGACACTTGAATCTCGACTTTTCAAATAATCAAACGTAAAAATTTAAAGTGACTCTTTAATTTGGCTGGATATCATCAAATTCCGATTTGATGGTGCCGGTCATCAATTTTTTGAGAATTATTTTAGGCAAAACATTTTTGTGCCTCTTTTGGACTGAATATGTAAAAGAAACGTTTGAATGACTGCTCTTCACTCTTGTAGATTTTTTAGTCGGTCTGATAAGCTATAGAAGGAAATATATCTTCCCGAATCAATATTCGGGAGGAAAAGGTATCTAGTTTGAATAACTGAGCTATATCTTGTTTGTAAAAGATTAATTGCATAACTTTTTATTTCTGTTAATTTCTATTACAAGTGCACGCCATGAAACCGAATCTTGTTTAAAAAACGCTGTTCTTTATCCTCGGTATAATTAAATTCTTAATCAGAAACCACTATCTCATATCACGACATCAGTTCATCCAAATCTGCTAATGAAAGAATAAAGAATGATGAAAAAAGATCGAGCCAGCTGGGGTGAACAACAAGGAAAATTATAACATAACCAAAGCAAAACGCACGTTCTGATTGCTCAATTCAGTGTCCACCATTTGCCCATTTGCGAATGAAAAGACTAGTTTCCGCATGCTGATTTTCCCTGGTCTCATAAGATTTGTTAGATAGAACAAAACTCTTTTGTTATAAAACAAACGGTAAACCCCACAGCGTACACTATTGAGTTATGGATGCACTTGGGAGGTTTGCTAAACATCCAAGAAGTTAGAGTCGCTCTCGGCTATCGCCTCGCGCGAGTCTTACGCTTCTTTGGTGCTTAGCAACCTCTCACGTGCATCCGTAACTTAATAGTGCACGCTGTGGTGTTTACCAGTTGTTAAATTTAGGAGGTATTCTAGACAAGAATAATTTTAGTTCAAGGCCATCTCCCAACAGCAACGAATACTCAGTCTAATTACCAAAGTTCTATGGACTTTTTAATATGAATTCATTGGTAAACTATATATGTTAATTCTAAACGCTTCTTTGACTTACCAAACTATGATAACGTTACAGTAAATAACATATATAGTAACTGTATCCTAAATTCTGTAACAACATGTGGATCGTTCCTTTTACATTGTTGATGAGATCTCGATTCTTAACAATGTACAAATTATGTTTCGACTTATCTCACATCTTCGTCAGTTACAAAAGGATTTTAAAAAAAAAAAAACCCAGTAATATATATAAATTTTGCGACCCATAGAAGTAGGCATATAGTTAATTATCATTTATACATCCGTAAGCAAATAACGAAGAAAATATATCAAAAGAAACAAATCTGGAACCCCTATTAAAGTAAAAGTATATCTACATATTTACGTGTTGATAAAGACTCAAGCCAAATGCTATTGTTGTGTTTGTTATTTTGTTATACAAATGATATTTTTACTTTTTTCTTGTTAAATAGGGAATCTATGCTGCTGTTTCTTCTGTTTCTTTTCTAGATAGGGGATTTCGAAGGGGTAAATTAAGGAAATTTGAACGTTTTCGATTAAATCTAAATATTTGTGATATGCCAGCTCTTAATTCAGGCAACCGCAGGGCGTAGACTATGGGATTAATCAAAGAGTTGACAAAGTAGATGATTTGCACTGAAATATGAACATGAAAACGCGCTATCTTGGATAGAGGAAACTGACTTGATTCCCCGGTGTATGAAGCAATTACTAGGCTTTGGTGTATTATGAGAGGAAGCCAAGTTACCAGAGATCCAAGAGTAACAACAAACAAGGTATTGGTTAGTCTCCTCTCCCTCTGTCCGGCGGCACCATGGTGTTGTGGATGACGACCGCAACGAACTTTGACATATAAACAGAGATAAGAAACTAGAATAACAAAGAGAGACATAAAGAAATATGACAAGTAAGCAATTTCCGGAATCAAGGGATCGGGAATGAAGATTTGTTCCGTCGCCAGTATACCTGTGGTTAATAACCAAATGATAGTTACAATTATGATATAAACCCATTTTTTAGTTTGACGATGCCTGACTGGACAAAACGTTGCACGTAGTCGTTCTAAAGAAATAACCGCAAGGCTCAACAGGGAAACAATCGGAAAGATGCCGAGTGTGATTTTCACGCGAATTGACCATTGAACCATCCAATTGTTCCTCCATAGATTGCAAAATGTAGCCATTTTAAGTTCGATTCGTAGAGGCCCACTGATTGCGCCAACTAACAAATCGACGATCGCCAGATGGATAATTAAATATGTACTCTGGCGCTGTAGCTTTCGCTGCTTCATGAATACGATAACAGCAATGATATTAAGGATAACTATGGCCAGACATTCAGTGATAAAAACAACGAGCCATGGTATACAATGAGAGAGAGGAACAAGCATCAGGTCCTCTTGGCCAGAGGTGTTAAGGGTAGTGTTGCTGATCCTGTTGGCCATTCAGTTTCAACAGCTACTTGGAAACCACAGAATTACCTAAAGTAAAGAAGTAAAGGCTTTTCTGAAATTTACCTATACTCCTGAAGTTTACTTTGTTCCTTGACTGCATCTAAGAATAGTATTAACTCATCCTCGGGTATATAATTTTCAGGAAAGAAAAACGAATTTAGGCATATTTTAATCTCATTTCTATTTCACTAACTTTAGTTCGTTCTTCACCATGATTATGTATCATAAACTTTCAGTTCGTTTAACCTGTGGAGATATAGACTACAAGAACTCATTGATATTCAGTTGAAAGGATGAGGAGTTTGCATTTGTTTTATCTTCGGTTCCGTGAAAAAGCTTGCTTACAGCGACAGAAGAGGAACAGGTGATAAAATTTTATTTACCGTTACCTTGAAGTTTATCTGTGTGGTTGTAATTTCACAGATGAGTGACTACCGCGTCAAGATCTGAAATCAAAAACAACAATAATACAGAAAATTACCCAAAAAATATTTGAAGAGTTTCTATCCCACACATGTGGTATGCTCATCCAAAGACATTTCTTACAATTGGTTTCTTGGCTAGAATCTCTCACGTCTGGCTTTGATCGGCAGAGCAGTCGACCTCAATTACGTTCTTCATGATCAAGGAAATAAATGGAATGATTTTCCAAAGTTGGGACATGTTATGTAAATATAGAAATCTGTTTTCTTTTTCTCTCATTATTATGTTTTTCAGATTAACCAGCTGAAAACATCTGACAAACACACAAAAACAGATAAGCAGTCATTATCATCTAATTTCATTTCTCCAAATTACGTCTCTTTTCCTTCTGGAGTCCTCTGACAAAGAAAAAGTTGAAGAAAAGAGAAGATTGCATGAGAATAGAATAGAAACTTCTTGTTGAAAACCAGTATCTTTATTCATAGCACTTTGATAAAAGTTCGTCATCGGGAAAATGTGCTCGTTTGACTGCTTGACAGTTATAATGGGAATCTCAGCATTTTTTCTATTCATCAAGTGATGTCTGAGAGATTTTCCACAAATAGAATTACTATTCATGAGAAAAGTACCGTTAATATTTACCGGGCTATAACTTCCTATTTTCTCAAAATTAAGTATAAATTAATTTTTATGGGACGACCTTTCTTTTCTATTTCCGTGGTTCTTTTACGTCAAACAATTGAATAAGAGAAAATAAGCCAATACAGGTACTGTGCGTGTCACGATATATGTTTTTTTTTTTGTTGTTATCAGTGAATTTAGGCTTATTCGTATGTCAGCTGTAAGATAACGAAAGAGAATAATGGGTTGATAATGATATAATATACCATTTTGTAGTAGTTTGATTGGCCCAGGTCTGAGAAGCTAAAATAGATGATATAAAAAGATGCAATATGATGAAAAGTAGCGGTCTCTTTTAATCATTCATCAAGATAATTGTAGCATGCAGGACATTTGTTATGCTAATAGCGCTCTATTAGCATGACTGAAGTGCTTCTTTTTTTAAGGAAAACTCTAACGGCCACATGAAAGTATGGCTCTCTTTTTTTAAGGAAGATTTCTAAACGGGTGAAGCTCAGCCATTAAAATTCTTTACGCGTAGAAGTTATCTTTTAACTCTACGATTTCGACGCTTAGTTTAGAATTTAGGTTAATACTTCGCCAAAAAAATTACCAAACCATCGAAATTATCTTCGTTTTGGAAATTTTTGGCAAAGAATGAGAGGCTTGCAAATGTCGAACTCGGAAGTAGTAACTACACAAATCAGAAACTCCTTGTCTATTTTGTTAGATGAACCAACAACGTGGTCGTTTCAACGTTTTTTTTTTAAGTAAAAAAAGGTCTCTTGATTATTGCACTGCGGGATTTGCGACAAAAATTGCAAATGTTAAACAGAGTTTTTCTCTTCCATAAGACGCAGATAACACTCCAAAGAGTCGCTCGAATTATTTCTTTTAAAATTCGAAACAAAGGGCACAGTTTGCGAAATTCTTTTTGATTGTTTATGCACAAATCTATAGGTCTCTTATGATTAATGAAATGCTCAACTAAAAATTAATGCTAAGCTATATTCGGTTTGGCTGAATTAACGTGCGTAATGTCCATGGCTAATGCACGCAGCTTCGGTACATACACATTGGTAATGCGACATTATGAACAGTATGTTGCATCCTCTAAATCCTTGGAGGTTGTTATGATAACATCAGAAAACTGTTTTGAAAAAGAGACAGTCACAAAGTCGTCAAATGCGGAGTTTTTCTCAGCGACTCGTTCCGGCATAACACTTAAGCTGTTATTTAGACTTGTATTAAAGGCGCTCCACTCTTTGCTTAACTCTCAATATTTGCATACAACAGGAAATGAAGTTTCACTTGGTAAATGGTTTCCTTTTCACCTGCAGCAACATTGTTCAGCTCTATATGATGGCTGAAGAACTTAAATCTGGCCTCTTAGACTTGTTCACGCGCTTTGCATTAAAGTTCTACCACCCACTCCTTCTTTAATTCTGATTAAACAAATTAACAAAAATCCTTTTAGACTGTGTCTGTGGACCGTTTTCGCAGATTCTAGGTTTCCTGTCTTCAACCACCACATACGTAACATAAAGAATGCGTAATGACTTTTGCCCTTAGCAGATTAATTTTTTTTTCTTGTTCACTGATAAAAGCTTTTTATAGGCAACTCAAAATAACAAGAAAACCAAAAATTGATGCAAAATTTTGGGGCTACTTAATGAAATATCGAGTGCATAGGAAAACAACATAATATTATATCATATATTTCTCGCCCCAAACATTCAAATCTTCTTGCTTAGTGCATACCCGGGAAATTAATCAATTTTCTCAGCCTTCATCTTGCAAAGACATCGTTGAAATTAAGCTTCGCTGTCACATCCGAAACGAGTCACAATATTCTCGGATAAAAGTCTATGATGATCTACTCACTGATAAACCTCTATACCAAAATAACTTGATAACTGCTTAAAAAAGAAATAAAAATTGTAAATTCAAATTTCTTCTTGGTGTAAGAATATCATAAAATACTGAGGGTGGACGATTGCTTTATATCCTAATACTCTTTTCAATATTTATTTTACATGCACTGTAGCTACTTCATTTTCAAATTTAATTCTAGATAAGAGATTGCCACGAAACGGAAAATCAACAGAGTTAAAAAAAATTCAAATAAATCGATATATTTAGACTACAACTTCTTTTCATTCTAGCATTTGCTGGGTTTATATGATTTATTAGCAAGTTGACAAAGTAGACGATTTTCACTCTAAAATGGACATGAAAACGTCCTTTCTTGGGTAGTTGAAGACTTGATGGCTATGTTTACGCATTGAGTTACCTGCGCTTGAAGTAGAGAAATCTACGATTTTCCTGTACTACTTGCCAGAATCTCCTCTTCTGATATACAAATTCAACCAACTGTAATATTTGAACCTCAACCCAACCTCGTCACGAACCATGTGTTTGCCATTTGTAACGTCAACTGCGCATGTCCTTACAGTCCCTTAATACCAGGGGCTTGGACTATAGTACATTAAACTTTAGCAATTATAAAATCTTATTCATAGGGATGTTTTCACTTTGTGATTCTTGTACTGTAAACTACTTTTGAAACTTTCAATTGTTAAGCTTTGTTTTTTCAATACTGCTGTTTGGTTTGTACATATCGTCTCTTAAAAAATATTCACGCGCTGGAGACTTCAAAATAATCACACTCAGACAATCAAGACATCACGAACGATGATCCTTCGATCACGGACGTTGGACCCAGTTATCACCCGCCGTTCTTGAAATGAGCCCGCGCTCCTCCTTTTCGATAGGAAGTAATACCGCACTCGACCGAGTTCGAGCTTCACACGAACTTCTTCTCCAGTGTAAACCTGATATCAATCTTTTGGGCCATTCGCGATTGATCTCAATAATGTTTTCAATTTTCATTCTCTCTTATAAAGACCCGAATGATGATGGACATTACATCGAAAGCAAACTCGAATGAATTTTAGAAGAGGGTTCCATTTATTGCCAGAAGATCTCATTCGAATGCGGCATCAACTACATTCCATAATCATTTTCGAATCTTCTGATGGCAAGAAAATCGAACACACTCACTTTTATCACTGGTCACGGATTCTACATGCTATAGCATTTGGCTCGACATGACGCTCGACATGACGCTATTTTCTCAGTTGTTCGGTTCTATGAGATGATATAGCAAAAAATAGCATGATATCGGACAAGAAATTATTGTTATTTACCTCTCGGTGTTTCAAAGAGGATTACGCGCTACCCTGTTGTCAGTTCGCAGTTGTGTTAGTATACTATTTAGAGCTAACTAAAATCAGAACAAAATGCTGCAATTACCAAGAAATAGAGGTACATGGCCTCGTCTTTTACCATAAAAAAAAATCAATTCAGACATGATATTCGTTCCAAAATGGGACTATTAAATGGTTTTATTATGAGGGTGGCTATTCGAATCTATCAAATTTGTTTTTAAACGGCCGAAAAGTCCAATTTACTTACTTTCTTTACGATCCTGAAAAATCTTGGCAGGGCTTCCAGTGTTTTGAAAACGAATAACCAAGTAAACTGGCCAGCCTTACTCACCGCGTTGATACTGTATTATAAAATACAGTATCAACGTTGATACTGTATTATAAAATACAGTATCACTCTGGTGAAAGTGATTAAATAAAATAACCAGCTGAAAGCTTAAGTTAAACAGAAATTCTGTGGAAACTGAACTTCCCAATCATTGAGCTACTTTGAAGGAATAATTTGTTGGCCTCATTGCTTGACAGTTAACCGCCAACAGAGTCTGCATTAAGTTTGCTCCAAATTTTCGCCGATGCCTTCCGGGAAAAAACTTGTACATGCACTGTTATTCAGGAAACACAAATACATAATATATCGATAGCAATTGTGTTAAATTCTGAACTCGATTAAACTATAGGCTATTTGATTTTTCCCCTTTTAGGGCGAAGGAAGCCAGTAAACAGCAAAATTGTTCAACTCCATTTAGTCTAGGTAGTCCGTTATAAAAAGGTGATCTCTGATGCTGTGTTATTGCATCAAAACATTACTCTCTCTAAGTAGCTAAGCATTTCTCCGTATTGCCATTGGTTTTTTTTTATTTTTTTTTATTTTTTAGAGCTGTCAATCTCTAGTGCCGCGAAAATGGCAGGCGTGCTGCGTTCCTCAGCCGAGTATTTAATTGAAAAGGAATGCCGACACAATTGTGTAACCCAATATTCAGTTGCTGTTCGGTTTAAATTTCACGAAATTCAGTCAAATTTACACGTCCTTTAAATAATTCATTTGAAGAAAGTGCAATTTTTCGAAATCATATTACAAGTTTTGCGGCTCTTTAAGACTAAGAAGCATTTACGCTCTCGCAGAAAAATTATCTCAACGCCAGGCTCACACTGCTAGCGGCCAGTCCTGCTGTTCACAACAAGCAAAGATAGCACTTCACGGGAAAGTGATAATTTTCCAGTCACGTTTGTTCTAGTCGGCTTTTTGCAGCACATATTCTCCGCCAAAGTTTGAAGGTTGGGTAAACCACAGACTCTTGTCAATCTCAGCACGATATTTCCAATTTTAATCAGAAAATTCACAAGTTTTGCCCTTTTTAGGTCCTGGATTTGCTTTAATTTGGTTTTCAGCCAAGTACTTTTTCCTTTGTTTGAACATTTCATGATTAGGGATTGACTTGTCAAAAACCGCAACATACAAACATAAGAGCAGAGATGATCCTGGATGAAGTTGTTCTCGGCGAAATGTTGTTCTAGCACGCTTTTTAAGATTTTTAACTTGATTTTATTGGATAAAGCTAGTTTGGGTTATCAACTTCAATTTGAAGGAGAAGTTTCCACCGTAAAGTAGTCCTGGGAAGGTCTGGAGTAGTCTAAATGAATCAACGGTTGGATGTTTTGCCCGAATCAGAATTTTTTTAGTTTAATGTGTACTCTAGACGAACACAACGTAAATTTTACAACAGGAAAACGTAAACTTCGCATTTGTTTTCCATTGTGGTTGTTTTAGTTACTCTTTTTTTTTTTTTTTTTTTTCTTGTTTCATTAAAGGAAGTTTTGAGCGATACATCATATCAGACATAGATGTTCTTGGAACTACCCGTTTCTTCTGGTTTCTTGGTGTTTGTTTTGGTTACTACTAAAGGTGTAACGAGTGAAGAAACCTGAAAAGGACTACTATCACTCTTGCGATGGTTTGTACTTTGAGGTTTAACAAAACGTCATACGAACTTGATAATTTGGTTTAGAACTGAGCTGATGATATGAATTGGCCAAGGCCGAGGGATTCTGAAGGTGACATTTCGATTGTTAGCCATTCGTCGTTACTGAGAACAGTAAAGAAGGTTCTTTAGAAACTTCCCCCCTTTATCCACATCGTTGTTAGAACTGCTTGCACCTCTTGTGAGAGGATCTTTACAATTGTAAGTACTTTGACAAGATGTTTTTAATTTTCTTTGATGATAAAACTAAGGAAAGAGCGGGGAGAGTTTAAGATTCAACTGTCAATTTTTATATTAAACTTTCAAGTAATAATAATAACTCGAAAGAAAGAAAAGTAAATTGAGTAAGATAGTGCAAAGTTTGCGCTCCGTTCAACCAATCCAGTTTCAGGTCAAGCTGATAAACAAGACTAGTTTCGGGTCAAGTTGATCGCGGTGATTTATCGGGTTCCTTGCAAGAGGCGGGGCTGTACTCCAGGTTGGATCGCTACAAAGATAACACGACATGAGCCAGTGTTGCCGCTGTGTTCCAGCATGTGGTCTGCTTCAAGACTTACGTGGTTATTTAGCCAAAAACCGGAAAACGTGGGCTGTAAAGATGATGCCAATAAATATAACGAAGTGAAATTTATGTGATTCGGTGATAAGACATGACTTGAGATAAAAGAAAAAAACCAACACTGTTTATGAAGCGAAAATACCAGCTTTGGCGTCAGTGTTTACACACAAAAAAAAATTCTTCCTTCTTGCTGGGCGAACTTGTCTCGACAAAGATTGTAATTGCGTTTCAGTTGGGCCATAATTTACCCTTTGATCTTAAAGGTTTCACATTTCATTTAAAGCCGTTGCGGTTTTTTCTCGTTTTCTCCAGGTCTTGGGGTTATAGTTATCATATTCGTTTATCAACCTTTTTCATTTGTGTGTGTCATTGGTGTTGTGGGATCGATACGAAAGTTTTTAATATTCTGTTTCTATTTTCGTAGAGCTTGCCTCATTATTTTGCAACCATTTAATATTTATGTTTTGTATGTTATTTAGCAGTGTCGCCCCCTCGTGGTCACGTGGAATTCCTTTATGAAATCTAAGTGATCTTTTATTGTTTTCGGGGCAAGCTCATTAAAGTACCTTTTTGATATTTCGTTTTATTATAGCATGTTTATTGTGTCGCTTAGGTTTCTTGGATTTAGGATCACTGATTTTATTATAGGTAGTGTCGGCTGACCTGGCGACCGACCTGGCGACCGACATGGCGACCGACATGTCTACCAACATATCGGTCGATATGTCGGTCGACAGTCGGTCGACAGTTGGTCGATAGTCGGTCGACAGGTCGGTCGATAGTCGGTCGATAGTCGGTGGATATGTCGGTCGATAAGTCGACCGACTGTCGACCGACATGTCGGTCGACATGTCGGTCGACATGTCGACCGATAGTCGGTGGACATGTCGACCGACACTACCTACTAACATTGATCCGGTTTCTCTTAGTTATTTTCGTTACATTACGTTTGTTAGTCGCCACGCATGTTTCTTATACTGGATCCTTTTAATTTATAGACTTCTAATAAAGTTCGCTAGTAAATTTACTTCGCCGTCTCCGTCATATATCCCTGTGTTTTAGTGCTATTTAACTGGTCGCGATTTTCTTAGCATCCCAATTTCGCCTTGATGTTCGCTCACCGCTACAAAGATTATAGAGGAGGAAGATCTGACCCAGCTATATTCACCTGTTTTCCCTGGGAAGAGGTTAGAGTACTCAAGAAGTGGGGAGAAACACTCGACTACGTCTCGTGTTTTCAGTCCGTACACTTCTTTTATGCTCTAGACGCTTTCAGCGTGCTTTACAACACAACAGAGCAGAAAAAAGTTAAATGGAAAATAATATAGAACTGACTAAGTATCGTTTTTAATTTTCGTAGATGTCATGCCCAGAGAGAGACTTGACTTTTTTATCTTTTCCCTTTTTGGTTTTGACTTGATTTGCTTCTTGTAGGTGTTCATCAGGCATGCACTTTAGTACTTCTGTGCAGAATTTAAAATTAGTCCAAGCACAGAATTCCTTTTCAGATCAGGGGAAAACCTACCTAGGCAGCCAGAAATTTTAGGGATGAAGGAGTGAAGGGATACTTCATTAGAAATGACGAAGTGCCTGAAATTAACAAATGGTAAACACCACAGCGTACACCATTGATTCAGGGATGTACGCGGGAGGTTGCTAAGCACGAAAGAAGCGTCAGAGTCGCGCGAGGTGATAGCCGAGAGCGACTCTAGCTTCTTGAGTGCTTAGCAAACCTCCAAAGTGCATCCATTACTCAATAGTGTACACTGTGGCGTTTGCCATTTGTTTTATAACAAAACATTGATACGTTGTAGCAAAAGAATTTTCTTTTATTTAACAAATCTTACGTGACCAGAAAAAAACAAGAGCGCGCGGAAAACTAGTCTTTTGCATTTGCTCACGTCAGCAGCGTACACCCATGGGCAAATGGTGGACGCTGAATTGACTAATCAGAGCGCGCGCTTTACTTTGGTTATGTTATAAAACACATTATGATTATTTCCTAACAATCAGTCTGAGGGTTCAGCACAAGCTGGTATGGCAAAATTGGAAAATTAAGCGAGACTTACCTGAAAGTTTAATTTTGATTGGAAGTCTATGAGTCACCTACTGTTACAAGGATCGCATGAGATTGCAACACGCATGCGCACATCAGCTTTTGAAGCACGAATGTGAAGGTCGTATAACGGAGAAACTAAGTTCTCTCTGTTGTTATGATTGGTTGTGTAACGTAGCAAGGTGTTGATAAAATAACACCCTATAGGAAGGGGTAATATAGCCTAGGGTGGGCATGTGATCCCTTGTAGCAGTAGGTGACTCATAGAATTCCAATCAAACTTCAACTTACAGGTAAGTCTCGTTTAATTTTCTAATTCTATTTCGTCACCACTGCCACAGGGATCCCTTGAGACTTTAAAGCCCAGACATTCACATGAAAAGGGAAAAATAATAAAACAAAATGTGGATTTAATCATAATCACATGGAACGCCCTACATACATATTCACATTTAAATAGGAACAAAGGTAACACAGGTAGGCACGTTATAGCAAAATGTTGAAACCAACAGAAACTTCCACGTCACCCACATTCAGAAGGGTTAGTTACGTCTAATGTAGCTAGTCAATTGTGAGTACAGATGTAGCAAAGTCATCATACTTTTAGAAAGGCTTATTGTATAGGCGATCAAGTGTTCTTTCTGAGGACCAACCAGCAGTGTCTAAGATTTCCTTCACTGGAACAGATGCGTTTTTAGCTTTCGATGTTGCTGCTACCGTGGTACTGTGAGGTTTAAAGGTGGTGACTTCAACATCAGCCTCTGCCATTACAGAACGAATCCACCTTGATATGGTATCTCGAGAAGCCCGTTGATGCGGCTTTGCATGACTAATGAAGAGCTTTGTTTCAATACCTCTCAATAACTTTGTCCTCTGCAGATACCCTTTTAAGCGGGTAAAAACACAAAGAGATTGGTCTGCAGGGTAGGCTTGTAAAAGCACTGATGGCACTTTATATCCCGGTCGGCTTTGTTTTATGTGCTTTGGGAGAGCAAACTCAAGAAAGGTGTCCCCTTTTTTCATGAATTGGATGTCTAGCCTGTGGAGGCTTTGTCCTCTTTGTACTGAAACAAGCGCAATTAGCATTGTTAATTTCAGAGTCAATGAGCAAAGTCACCCCCAGCTGAGACATAAAGATGTCTGCAAGCGCGACATGAAAACTCTGGAAATTAATACAGAGATCTGGGAGGACACCGCAACAAACCGCAGCAGCTGGCGCCGCTTGGTCAAACACTGCTGAAGACAGATGAAGAGAAGATCCTGAACCTGACAGAAGAGAGGGGAGCTAGGCGGAAGGCACACGGACACGGACACGGACACGGACACGGACACGGACACGGACACGGACACCCCCCCCCCCCCCCCTCACGACCAACTACATCTGCACTTTGTGCAGCAGAGAATGCCACTCCCACATTGGCCTTACCAGCCGCCGATAACGCTGTTCTGGTCGCAACACCACGAACTTCAAGGGAGTAGTATCCATGGTCGACATCGACCGAAGGAGGTCTATACTAAGTGATGAATATCTCTAAGTTCGAACAAAACAACAAAGACTTGGCCCTACTAATCCTCTTCATGATATAAGAAGTAGGAAACTTTTGCAAGACTTCCAGTGGTCTGGAAAACTAATTGCCAAAGGAGCATGGCCACACTCATTTGCCTCGTGCATGATAGATTTACCACAAATTTGCTGGTCGAAAGCATCAGTCAACAGAACATTGGCAGAGAACCAATCATAGAGCGTTGTTGAAAACGGAAATATATTAAGTTGATTGTTTGACCTTTGAGCACCTTCAGAGTTTTTGTATTAATGTAGTAACGAATAAAAGTTTCATTGCATACAGAATTCTTTTCCATTATTTGTAGTCTAACGGGAAACTTACCCCTATTTTGCGTTTGGTTTGCCCTGTTTCGTTGTCGTCGACCTTAGTTATCTTGTTTTTGACTTTTTCCCCTAACTGCTAAGGGGAAGCAAGAGAATTAGAGTAAAAAAGGCTCATCTGTAATTCTGAGGCAGAATCAGTGACATTAATCAGGGTGTTTAAAAGTCTAACGGTCATAGCTACTTGTACTTTCTGAGCGTGGATATTTGCACGAGAAAAAGATAATTCTCTGCAAATTAGCCAGATTTCAAATAGATCTCTGATGGCAAAAAAAAAATGAGAGGGAGCATTTTTGATAATTAAATGTTAACTGGAATACTGAATTTTCCAGAAGATGATTACAAAAGTGTTAACACTCTACAAATAAGCTTTAAAACTGGATTGATTTTAAAGACGCAAAGGTACACAATGCCTCTTTTAACTAATACATTTTTGGATGTAGTCAAAGCAGACTGTTTCAATATTTATGGGAAAGGAAACAATGAACTCAGCGCGTTGTGTGAAGCGCTGACGCGAGCAGGGTTATGTGTACTCTTATCGACAACGGCGTATTGGTCTATCAGTGACATTACTGCAAATTGTGGTTAAAAAGTCTTCGTGTTGATGATGCCGGTAATAGAAAGAAAAGTTACGTTCATAGAGAGAATAAAAACAATGTTAAAGTGATGTTAATGTTTTCCACCCTGACAGCTGATCTGCAAATTAGCATGTTATTCATCATTATTTTTTATACAAGCCAATCAAGTGGCGACAAATAAATCAATTAGTTTATTAACGCCATCGGGCTGTTTAAATAGATAGCTGCCAAGATGTGGTCCTCCATAAACTCTCGAAATTTTAGCATTTCGGACAGTTTAAGATTTCGTTTTTCTTAGTTCTGTCTTGTTTTGCTATTCACTTTTGTTTTTCGTTTTCGTTTTTATTTTGCTCTGTTTTATTTTCATTTTCTTTGTTTTGCTTCTAAGAGTTTATTTATTCCTATTTTGTCATTTCATTCAAAATTTTTAGAAGTTATTAACAATTTAGAAGCGTTAATAATAATAATTTAATATTTGTATTGCGCAAATTAACATGTGGATATGATCAAATGCGCATCACAACACTTTTCGGGGGGACTTTGGCCGGACTGCATCAGCAGTTTACAAACAATCGAAGGAAACTTATTTGAAGATGCCCCCTCCCTTCAATTCGCAGTAAACAGGCCAGACCACATCACAGTAATCTCGTGAGTGGGTTCTTTAACGTCCCCTGCCTAACCAAATTAACTAATTTATAGATGCAGTTTAACTACTTTCAGCGGTCAACAGCAAATAAAATTGAAAAAAGCCTCCAATGCAAAGGAATCGAAATGCATCATAGTTAATTCAATCAGCAGGTGCTGAGAGGAAAAACCTGCAACATGGTCTTTTTGATAGATCATATACTAGCGAACTTTGAGTTTCAGTCTCTTGGCATAATAACAGAGGTACCGCCACAAACTTGCGAGGTATCTCCTAAATAACTATATATTTTGAAGAGCGCGTCCACGAGAAAACCAGGCAGGGGGCGATAATGCTCAAATAACCGACTCGGCTCAAACTTGTTCGCTTGTAGACAGCAAAAGAGTTTACTTCACTAACCTTTTTAATAAAGTAGGAAGTGAAAAATGATTGCAAGGCTTCCGATTGGTAAGGAGACTAGCTGCTTGTCAGGAAACCATGGAAAACCTTATTGCCTTGTCATAATCAGGAATCAAACAGCTGAAAGCATTGGTAAAACAAAATTTGAATATCTGCAAAAGTACTCGAAACAATTTTTTCGTGTACGCTCAAGTAGGTTTTACTCTTCCCGATTGAAGCCTTCACACGCTACAAAACTCAAACGATAAATGGAAGTGGCCCAGCATGGCATGACAAACGATTTAACTGCCCATCAAGGACAGCAAAGCCAACTTAATTTAAATATTTGGCAAATATCTCAAGGTATATTCAAACTAACCTGAGGTGCTGGATCCAGAGTAAAAAGACAAAATAATTACAAGCTTTCACGAGTAACGCCAAGATTCAACTGTAGATCTCTGGTTACGAATGGCATTTATCCTCAAATTCTAGGCGCAGCGGATGTGTATTTCTTTCATCATCAGACCGTTTGAGGCCACTAAGCAGATATCACATGATGAATATTTTCATATTGCTCACGCAATAACGTCATAGAAGAAAACAAAAAGTTTACAAGGGACTTTTCCCGTTTAGTGTCACAGATTAAATTAACTCCTAAGTGGCTAGTTTCTTATGCATAAGAACGCTTGAAGTGGTTTCGCACACGTTGGAATAGAACTTTCAAATTCATAACAGGAAGTAGATAAAGGATTTTACCGCTTTAGGGCCCGCGGTTTACATGGAGGTGGGGGACCCCAGGTGGAGTAACCGGTCTAGATAGGGTAGCCCACCTGTCCAAATGGTTTCTTATTATTATCTTGGTCACGTTTACATGATAGGTGAGGTGACCCACCTGGGCCGGGTTTCCCGGTCTGCTAAGCAGGGCAACCCTGTTAGCTGGGGTGACAATTTGAACGTAAACGTCTCAAGCTGGGTTAATCCGCCTAGCCAGGGTCGCGTTCATGGCAAAAAGCTTAAAAGTGAAGCACGTGTGTTCTAAAACTTTGTACATTTCCTAGCCGTCCTATAAAGAACTAAAATGTTAAGACATTAACTTTAACGTCCTCATACCAATGAAACCTCGGAAGCAATTTACTCACATTTTTACTTGTGATCTCTGATGCCGTGTTGCTACTTAGTGTTAAGACAAAGAATCACTCTCTCTACGTAGCTTAGCATTTCTCCATATTGCCATTAGCGTGCTGCGTTCCGAAGCCTCAAAAAAGAGGAATATTTGATTGAAAAGGATTGCCAACGCAATTGAGTTACTCCTTATTCAGTTGATGTTCAATTTACGAATTTCACGAAATTCCGTTAATTTTATATACCCTTTCAATTCATTTGAAGAAAATGCATTTTTTCGAAATCATATTGAGAGTTTTCGACTTTCAAAGGCTGAGAAACATTTTACGCTCTCGCAAAAAAGTTATCTCAACACTAGGCTCACACTGCAAGCCGCCAGCTAGTAATATTGTGAATCCTGCTATTCACAGCAAGCAAGATGGCACTTCGTGGGAAAGTGATAATTTTCCATTCACGTTTGCCCTAGTCAGTTTTTTGCGAACACGTTTTCATTTGGTTTAGACCAGAGGAGTAGTATATTATACGCCAATGTTGGAAGGTTGGGCAAACCACGAACCCTTGTCTTTCTCATCTCGATAATTTCAGTTTTAATCAGAAAATTCAAACTTTTTTCGTCTTTGATGTGCTATAATTTGAGTTGGAACCGAGTACTTTTTCCCTGTTTGATCATTTTATGATAAGGAATTGTCAAGTCAAAAACCCGGCACAACACACAAACGTGAGTGCAAACAGGGTTTGGGTTATCAATTTTAATTTGATGGAAGAGCTACTACAGTAAAAGTAGTCCTAGGAAAGTTGAGTTATCTAAATGAATCAACGTTTGGATGTTTTGCCCAAAGCAGACATTTTTTTCGGTTTAATATGTACCCTAGACGAAAACAACGGTTATTTTACAATTTGTTTCCCATTGTTGTTGTTTTAGTTGCAGTCTTTTTTTCTTGTTACATTAAAGGAAGTTTTGAACAATATCATCTTAGACATTGATGTTCTTGGGACTATCAGGTGATATGTGGAAATGTGATATGTATGTATGTACCGTTTCTTCTGGCTTTCTTGGTGTTTGTTTTAGTTACTACTAAAGGCATAACAAGTGAATAAACCTGAAAAGGACTACTTTCACTCTTGCACAATTTTGTACTTCGAGGCTTAACAATGCGTTATACGAACTTGATAATTTGGCTTTTGACCCGAGTTGATGATGGAGGAAAAATGTCAGCTTTGATCTCTGTGTTTACTCAAAAAAATTATCCTTTCTTACTGAGCGAACTTTTGTCTCGACAAAGGTTATCTAGGAAGGAGGCCTGACCCAGCTATACTGACCTATTTTTCTTAGGAAGTGGTTAGAGCACTCACAGTTGGGGAGAAACACTCGGCGACTAAGTCTCATGTTTACCCCTACACTTCTTTCGTGCTCTAGCCGCTTCTTGCGTGCTTTACAACAGAACAGAGCATAGACAAGGCTTCTCTATTTGTTAAATAGAAAATAATATAGAATTGACTAAGTATCATTTTTTATTTTTCAAAGTTGTCAAACCCAGAGAGAACCTTGACTTGCTTTATCTTTGTTTTTCTTTTTTGGTTTTGAGTCGTTTTGTTTCTTGTAGGTGTACGCCAGGGAAAATTTACCTTGGCGGCTACAAATTTAGTGATAAAAGACTGAAGCGATAGTTCATAAAAAATGACGGAGTGGCTGAAAAACAATAGGATTATTTCGTAAGGTTTAACACAAGCTGGTATGACAAAACTGAATCAGTGAATCGTTCGTACCTTGCATTCGCGCTTCTCAAGTAAAAGTTCAATCTTAATGAAAGTTGCGGTAAGACAGCCAGATATTTCCAAGAGTGTTCATGGATTCCAACTTGCAGTAGATGGAACCAAGAATAACGAAGATTTTATATAATTTTAGAGACGCGCACGCTTTGATTGGTCAAGGATTGCGTCATATCTTGCTATAATCACCTCGCATTAGATGATTGTGACAGTAGCGCTAAGTTTCAAAACAGCTGCCTTGCATTTTGCCAGTGTTACCTATAAACCCAATAAAGAAAATTCAATTTCGAAGGCACGAAAGATGCTTCTTCGTTTGGAGTAACACTTTTCAAAAGAAAGATGTGATGTTTTTGCTGATATAATTAAAACTATCAAATTCTATCGGTAACGGGCGCTTTATGTCGATACGAGCAATCAAAAAAATTGTTACACTGCGATCACCCTGAAACAATTATGAAACATTTTGTAACTAATCTTAATAAACACAGCATTAGGAGTGGGTACCTCGTTTATCAATGTAGGATACAGTGAGTGTTACCTCACCATGAAGAAAATACAGCAGTGAATAAACAATAAAGCAAAGTTGAAAGAGATGCCTTTGAGTGGCTCTTGCATAACTTACAAAATCTTAAATAGCCCAGTGGCCCCTGGGGATTCATCATACCTACAAACACGCCTGAAATACATTTACAGTTATCAGGAAGCAAACATAATGATCATGCTCCAGCTTCATTAGTAAAAAGTTATTAAATGTAAAAACAAAATGGTTTCAACATCTAAACAAATATTTACAACAGAATTAGAAAGCACCTAAGTAATTCTATTAAAACAATTATACGCCTCAGGCTCAATTAATATTAATGAATAATCCCCCGAACTTCGTCTCGGTGATTATTCAACAATACTCACTTCGCCCTCGGCGAATAATTGTTTAATATTTATTGCGGATTACAAAACAGATTACAGCAGTTACCTAGTCTCCTGTGCCAGAAGCTTTTGTTAAAATCTAAGAGTTTCACAAGCGAAAAATTTCTAATAAGAAAGTAGATCTAAAAAGAGCTGAGTGATAATACTACAACTAATTGGCTACGTCTAAAGTGCGAAAGTCATCATCAGAGTCAAGATCATCATCACTTAACAAAAATTCCTGAAGAGACTTAATGAGTTTACGAAGAAGCATCCAAATTACTCGGTTATTCACTGATGAGAGATCAGACACAAATATTTCACATATTTTGGCAGTTCTTTCAATATTAATCCCGGAACTATATATAACCATCAACGCCCTTTACGCGCCTTTATTGATTACAAAGCCTGCGCAGTCGCTGGTGCTGTGTTAGCGCTTGCTTACGGAAAACAAAATTTGCTTTTTACGCTAGAATATATACATAAAGAGGAGTAAAGTGGCGATTTCATGCTACGTTTTAAAATCAATTTTAATACTTTGCAAGTCGTCGTATCAGAATCCGAAGTTGCTAATTCATATAAAAACTTTCGCATGATAGTTGTTCCGAAAAACCCTTATTTATTCAATTTCATCGATATCTAAGTGGAGTTTCCTGTCGTATAAATTTCGTCAAAATAGTAAAATCATGCCCAAAACCATGATCGGTTTGTTTTCCGTCATTGCAAAGATTTAACAAGGATATTAAGAATCCGTTTGCAGAAACATAACGGAAACAAAAAGCAGCCGAAACGTCCTGGCTTAAATATGACGGAAACATTGCCTGGCATTTCCGTTCCGGAAAAATGACGGAAACTTGATACAATCACCAAGACTTGGTACAACACGTTTCCGCAGGACGTAAATGTAGCGGAAATATGAAGCTCTATGTTTCCGTCACATTTACGAAATGCGGAAACGTGGGATTTCGTCCTGTGATGGTAAAAAGGATTCATCTGTAATTCTGAGGCAGATCCAGTGACATTAATTTGATGTTTAAAAGTCTGACGGTTATAGCTTACTTGTGACTTTCCGAAAAGAGGCTATTTGCATAAGGAAAAGACAATTCTCTGTAAATTGACCAAAATGGTCATCGGGAGGTAGATTTGAAAAAGATCTCTGATCACAAGAAAAATAAGAGAGTATTTTTGAGAGCTAAATATCAAACGGAAACCTGAATTTTCCAGAAATACATGTAACACTCGACAAATAAGCTTTAAAACTGGCTTGATTTTAAAGACGCAAAGGCATAAAATGTCTCTTTTAAATTGGATGTAGTCAAAGCAGATGGTCTCATTATTCATGGAAAATGGAACAGTGGACTTAGCATTGAGAGCTAATAAAAGCTGCATTAGTTAAGTAGATTCAATTTCAAATTAAAAGTCAGCTAACGTCAGGTAGCGTGACGTACACCTGTTTGATTCGAAAAAATAACTTTCTATTTTGGTCTGTTGGTTGAATATTTTCAGCTGATCAAGTAACAACGTATGTTGTGATAAAGAAGGATGTCCACATTTACTTGGTAATTAGTTTTCTCGCGACAGGAAGCACTGAAAGGAGTTCTTCTTCTCCGGGTGAACATGCAAGGGAAAACTGGTGATATGTCGATAACTCTACCTTTTATAGGAAAATTAAGCATTAGATTCCACGGGTACATTGAAAGTCACTTTAAAATTCATGTCTTTGAATAAAGAATCCCTTGAGTAACAACTTATGCTCACCTGACGCATTTTTGCATCTTCTAATTTTCAGATTTTGAAGCAATACATACTTAGATGAAGCTGAGTTCACCAACGATAAGAACAAAAGCCTCATTGTTGAAATGTCCAAACGGTAAATAAACTTTTCAACCTGTTAGAGAAAAAAGTTAGCTTCACACCACTCAGCTCTCCTATATTAGCGAAAGAAGTGCACGTGTCAAATTAAAATAAAAGATAGACTACATCGCCTCGACATTTGAATTAATGCAACTCCCTGGTTTTCGATGAATTTCTACCGAATGCAACAAAGAAAAATTGTTAAAAATTAGCACAGCTTGGGTTAATCATGACATTTAAAAATGGAAATGCGAATCTCCCAGAAGCGGTTGAAATGATCGCTGAAGAGAAGACAGAAAAAATTCAAAAGGGGGTGTTAAATTCCAAATATCTGCATCATTCATTATCTAAAACTGCTTCAAACCGCAAGAGGGAAAAAATATTAAAGAGATTTTATAAACTAATAAATTGGTTGATTAAGTTTTTTTTTTTTTTTTGCATACGACACATTACATACAGCTAAATCTTAAAAGCTTTTTTCTTGTTTATTTCTAGATCGTTTTGGGCATTACGGAAAGCTGTCGAAACCAAATGGCTAACGATATCAGTAACAATACTCATAACGACTCTAGCCAACAAGATTTGATTCCAATACCCCCATCAGAGTGTATTCCATGGTTTGTTGTCCATATTGCTGAATGTTTGGCAATAGTCATCCTAAACATCATCACTATTGTTGCATTTGTGAAGCAGCGCGAGTTACAGCGCCAGAGTAAATACTTAATCAACCATCTGGCGATTGTTGATCTCCTCGCCGGTGCAGTCTCTGGACCTCTTTTTATAGAGTTTAGAATGGCATCGAAATAATTTGGATATATCAACGCGTCATTATTGACATGGGTTCCAGTGACGATATATCAATTTCCTGCTGATTTTCGAAACCCTGTCAAATCTTTCCTGGCAGTCAGAGTTTCATATGGAGATGACATGGCAAACCATCTACTATGCAAACTCGTTGACAAATCCTGTAATCTACGCCCTGCAGATACCACAATTTAGAGCGGCTTTATGACAACTATTCCACAGGGATGCGATCCACCCATACCCAGTCGAAATACCTCTTCAAAATCTTCAAAGAAATTTGCAGCTAACCCAATTGTTTATCAAAAGTTGCTTGCGTATAAAAGAACAGCGCAAAACAGGGGCAGATAAATTTTCCAATACCTTTACACTGGTTTAGATTTTTATTCAGCGTTTTATTTTAAGGTGAAGACGTAACTCTAAAAGGATATAAATGAATAAAGGCTGATAGTTTCTAAAGAAACTGTTTGGGGCTGCGTCGGTGGGGGTAACGAAATAATTTGGATATATCAACAAAGTTGAAATGGTAAATTGGCCACCGTAATAAAGGCCACCGAACCTTTCGCTCCGACGAAGGGCTAACGCTCGAAACTTCAGCTTTTGTAATCGTTACGGTGGCCAATTTACCATTTCAACTTTGTTGATATATCCAAATTATTTCTAAAAGGATATAACTGTGTAATAAATTTAACATGATAAAGAATGCTTTATAACAACAATTAAGATATTCATCCTAAAAAGAAGATATGTGTGGTTACCTGATGAAGAAAAAAAAACTTTCTACATAGGAAGTGTCTATATTATGTAGGCATGGCTAGTTGAGAGGAATTTTTTAAGATGACGCCAACGATATTTGTGAATTTAAATAAAAATTGACTTAGGAGGGCTAAGGGCAAAGTTAAGGAGTGAAACCGTGTCCCGATTTAACAACGGGCGGAAACGCACGTTGTCATTGCCTACGTGTGAGTGTTAACAGCGTTATGTGATTCCAGAACTTTGAAAATTATAGGAAACTGGCTCAATGAGATCACTAGCTCAAAATCCATACCAATGAGAACTCAAACCAAAACAGCTGATGTTAATATTTATCGGGTAACTTGTGTACGTGATAGAAGGATGAAACAGATGTCCAAACCTGCTTCCGTATGGCCGTGAGCATGCGTTTATCGAATATAACAAAAATAAGAGGGGAAACGTACACCAAGTTATATTGATGTTTACGAAAAACATTAAAAATTAGGAGAATCTTCAGTGGCTCCATGTCTCCCTTTGATAAAAAAAAGTTGTTACCGGCTCTATCTTCGGAGAATGTTACGATTCATTTGTGAACTATTTAAGACTTCCTTGTCGAATCTACTTCACATGCGTCACCGAATTCATTAAAAGCCTTCTTTGAAATATTTTTTGACACCCATTGGAAGTACTTGAATCCGTTTAAAAAAAGAAAAATTCTCATTAACTATCCCTTCCATGAGTGTTTTCGGGTGTTTTGAGTATGGATGCATCCATTTACATATGTTTCCAAAAGCGATATGAACAGGATAGGGAAAAAATATCATGTTTCATTTTGTTTGAACCGTAAACGGATATCTTTCGTAACATGCTACGTGTTGTTGGAATCTATTAAGGGCTTTTAAATGACACCATTGGAATTACTTGATATTTCCCTCAGTTTTGAGTATGTGTGCGTAATTTGCTGAAGAACAGCCAAAGAGTGGAATGACCTGTGTGCATGTCAAGAACTTTCGTGGGTTCACGCGACACAGCGGCAAATGTCCTGCGCTTCAATCCTCTTACAGACAATTCCGTAGCACTGAAACTGCACTTATCAAAGTTATGAATGATATTTTGTTAAAGATGAATTCTCAACATGTCACTATGTTAATTTTATTGGATCTCAGTGCTGCCTTTGACAATGTTGATCGTCAAATACTTTTAGAGAGGCTATCCGACGAGGTTGGCATACGTGGGACTGCTTTAAACTGGTTTAGATCGTACTTGTCTGATAGAAGTCAGTACGTTTCTCTACAAAGGGGTTCTTTCTCGTCCTTTTAACTTGAACTGCGGGGTACCTCAAGGCTCCTGTTTGGGGCCTTTGTTATTCATAATATATGCGTCCAAGCTGTTTAAGATTGTGGAACATTATCTTCCCGATGCTCACTGTTTTGCAGACGATACGCAGCTGTGTCTGACCTTTAAACCACTTGGCAACACTGCTCAAGCTGATGCTATACAAATCGAATTTGTTATACAATCTTAGGTCTACTGGTAAGCTGTTATTGGACCATCCCAAGGGAAAGATGCTTACAACATTGGGAGCAAGATCATTCTCAGCAGCAGCTCGGAAACTCTGGAATGGCCTACCCGGGCTATGGAGCTTCGTCAAGTAACATCACTTTATAGTTTTAAATCTCGACTTAAAACCTATCTTTTTAAGAAGTATTTTTATAGTTTGTAACTTAGTTCATTTTATTTTCAGAGTAATGTATTTTTGCTTTCTCTTAAACGTATGATTGTAAAGCGCTATTGATCAGCACATGTAAATACGCACTGTATAAATTGGTAAATTATTATTATTATCATTATTATTATTATTATTATTATTCCTCTGCAAACAAAGCTGACGCGGGATTTTCCGCCGGGACAGCAAACTTTTCCTCTAGAAGGTTTACCGACTGAGGAGGCGATGACAATAAGCACTAAGCGATAAAAGGTGCTACAAACTTCGTAACCATAATTCGGATGCCCTACTTTAGTCGCTAAATTCACACCGGGAAACTGGACTGTTTAGTTCATGAAATGCTTTTCATAAATAAGACGAAGCCCTCTTTGAACAAACAATCGGATTCCATACGCGCGAAACTATTTATTTAATAGTTTACATTTATGAACTCAATACGCCCAATTATTTATTTAAATTTTTTAAAAAAAAACTTTTTAACTTTTTACGTTTGTCACCTTCGTACGGTATAAATTAACTATTTATTTTTATTCTCTTCTCACTTGAGAATGATGACATGGAGTCATCGAAACGCTGTGTGTTTTTCTCGCTAAATTCTCACCTGTCATGGAAATATTTTTTTCTATTGAGTGAGATATATGACGGAGGAGGTTCAAAAGAAATTTTCCCGAAAACAACAACCCTCTCTGTTATGGTTTGAGCTTATCTCGCAAAGTGAAAAGTAATGTAATTTAGTATATAATGATTTATTCACTGTCGATGACGTGGGAAGTGGTCACCCAATCTTTGGAGCAACGATGCTGGTGTATAAAACGCTCGACGAAAAGAAAAAAGAGAAAGAGAGAGAAACAAGTAAGAAAATTAGGTCAAAATAAAACATTAGATATATTTAACAAATAGAGAAGCCTTGACTGTGTTCTGTTCGATTCTAAGTCACGTAGGAAGCGGCTAAAGCCCGAACTAAGTGTAGGGAGAACGCGAGACATAGTTCTGTGTTTCTCCCCACTTCTTGAGTGCTCTCAACCGCTTCCTAAAATGCTTTACAACGGAAGAGAACAAAGTCAAGGCTTCTCTATTTTTTTGTAATAAAGAATCCGTTAAATTCCCCACGCATAACTTTCAATTATCAAAACAAACTTTATTTCGAAAGCGAGCAAGAGTGTCGTCAACATGCTCTATACTCTCATAGAGCAGGCTGCAATAAGTCAATCAGAATCCTCGTTAGAATGGTCCAAGTAATCTGATTGGTTGAACAAAACTAAAGCTTTTAAAAATTTCAAACCATAAAAGTTCACAATCCCCAATAGTTCACAAACCGAAATAACTCAGCAGGCTAAATTTAACACCTTTGCCTGTGGTTTTTTAGTCTGAATACAGACTCCGAACTTTAAATGTTCAGTGAAATCCGGCCAAATCATGCTTCATAAAATCATCCAAGTTTCTCCACATGACAATTAGAGAACAAACTGCTCAAGGCGTATGTAGTAACGAGCTTAAGATCCGACGACGGCAGAAATCTGGGACGGCAGACTTGGTCGATGGGGCTTGGAGAGAGATCTCCGTTGCAATGGCACGAAAAATAGCTTTAAGATAAAGCGCGCGACGGCGGCTTGACTCGCTTTCCTCTTCAAAGTTTAGGAAAAGCAATGGCTACCTATAGAAAGGTTCGTAGATTGTTGATCGAAAGTTTCGAAGATGGTGACATTCAGAAGATGAATTTTTTACTGTTGAATGATGCCAGCTTTTCAATTAATCTCGATTATCCCTACCAGAATTCAAACATTTTGACAAAGAAGGACTCGACGGAAGTGAGTGCTTGGCAGAAATTCGTTACCGAAAAAGGGGCATACCTATTCTCGCAGACGTAATGGGGCTACTTGATTCGTATGCATGTGAACAAGGGGCTCTGTGCGATGGAATTGAATGCCCTTCTCTTTTGTTGAGAAGATTAGCGCACCCTCGTTGGTACTCGTAAGTGACCTCTTTAAACACAGGAAAAGTCTGAATCACAGCATAGACAAGTATGCAAAGCAGCATAATACAGGTATAATCTTATCATGAGGATAAATGTTAAACCAATTTCCTGAAGCAAACTTTTCACGCTTAATCAAGTACGTTTTTTATGGCTGAAAAACATTACCGAAACCGTTGACTATGAAAAAATTCTCAGATGAACCATAGTTCACGGTGGTCAGTTAGACTCCAGAAAAGACTCCTGGAATAATATCATGGCCATCAATTTATGTCCGAACTAGTCTACGAATTTTCCATCGAAATAAAGAGAAATGGTGAGATTGTAAAACTTACTGGGTTGCTTGATTGACATCGAGCTAGTTTTAGTGACGAACTATTTATGAGAAAGGCAAACGAATTATTTAAAATTTCCATGAACAAATCGTTTATTTTTGCTCAGCCATTTCACAGACATCCTCTCATAACAATAAACTGTTGAAATTGCCAACAATTTTCGCCCAAAGTAAGTTAAAATGGCGTTATTTTGCTAAGGTTTGCTCACGTTTTAGCCGCGACGGCAAAATGGCTTTCTTCACGTCACAGACAAGGCCACTACGGCAGGAAACCTCACAACGACGGAAAACGGAAGTAATTCTGGCGGTAACTTCACTTCCGCTTACCGTCCCAGATGTTTGCCGTCGTCGGATCTTAAGCTCGCTATTAGTGAGATTAAGCAAGAGGACGGGAACGTCATTTCAGAACGGGAGAGCGCGCGGAATAGTCTGGACACGAGTCTCGCACGACTTCCGGTGATGGCGTTGCCGGTCTCGCAACATGTTTAGGACGGCATTTCGAGGGTTTTCCCGTCCTGATCAAAACGTCTGAAATTTGTATTCATAAAACCGGTTGAAAAGGCAAGAGAATCTCTTACAATTATACAAATAAAAGTTTCCAGGCTAGGTGTTTCTCATTGTAATGTTTATAGAGCGTTTTGTCCAATTGCTCTCCCACATGGGCATATTTCTCCTTACGGCTGTGAGCTTATAGCAGCTCACGATCAGTTGTCTTGATTAAATAAATGAAAGTACTGAGGTATTGATTTATTCAGTTTGAAATATTCAGTCAAGGCAAAGGAGCTCCTCACCTAAACTGAAGAAACATTATTTCTTTATCTTTTTATTGTCAGCTAATGCATAACCAGTTACCTCTGCTGATAGAGTGTGCAACTCTTCCATAGGCCTTAGTACAGAATAAGACAAAGTCAAGTTATTGGAAGTAGTCCTGCAAAGAAGGTGTTTGAACTTCAAACTTTTCTGAGACAATGTTCCCATACAGACAGGCCAATGCATTTTCCAAAAGGGCACAAACAATGTAAAATTTTCCCAGTGAACTCAAGTTAATTTTCAATTGGCTTTTAAAATCAATGAACTTAAAATATTTTGTAATGCTACCAAAAAGCCACTCAACTGCAACTCTTACTTCACTCATAGCTGTATTGTACAAGAGCATTTGCGGAGTGAGTTGAATGTTTTTGAAAGGGGCCTGCAAGTGTACGCCCAAAGGATATGCGGGATCCCCATAAAGACAAAGGATCCCCATCATAAAATGCCACCCTCCGCAGCTCATTCAGAATGCCCGATTGCTGGACCATTGTACTATCGTGTCTTTTCCCTTCAAAGGGGCCATGAAGGTTCGCAATTAATCTATTTGGGATCACAACACTCTGAAATTTTATGGAATGGATTCTCTTGTGACCATTGTACATAACTCTTTGGTTTTCATGTGGCCTCGCTATCCCACGCACAGTTCCATCAATAAAACCAAAACAATTACTCAATGGAGCACCAAGACGGTGCACAGCCTCTGCATAACTGTGCAGCTGGTCAGGCTGCAAAAAGAACTGATCCCAGCTGCGTAGTCGATAGTTATGATTATCATAGATGAAATCGATAATGGTGTTAAATATTAAGCAGAGCTCGGTTGGATTCCTGCCAAAGCGGGGTACCATGTCTGTGTACCTACAAGGGTATGCCAATCTCTTCAACAAAATGCACAGACCCTCCATTCCACCACAAACGGTTCTTTGTTCGCAAGTAATTTTTTTCTGGAATGCCTAAACATTCACATAATTCTAGCAGATCTTTCTTTGCAAATCTGAGCTCCCCCTTACACTCCACATCGCTCCACTCGTCTAAACTGAATGTAGGAAATTTCCAGTATGGGAAAATCGGTTTTGAGGAGTATGCGTCATAAAGAAGAACAATTTCATCATCGTCGATGATATCAAAGAAGCTGGCTGTTAACAGAGCATTGCGGACGGAGCCTAAGCCACCACTAGCCATGATCTGAGATATGGAAACTCACGAAGGACTCGCAATACAGAGCTCACGAAAGCCGGTTTCACGAAGACAACACGCATAAAAAGATGACGACAAATACAAAAAATTCACAGGGTACTTAGTGAAACGATCACAGAGACACTGTCGAGCCTTTAGAGATCCAACTTTATTAGATCTACCACAAGTTAAGACCAAATGTGGACAGACCTCGTTCAAGTTTTCGGCTGCGAGTGCCTGGAACAAACTGCCAAGAGAGATTCGCGAGCTCACAACACTCGCACAATTTAAAGGCAGAACTTTCACTTACCTCGTAAACACGGACAGCGTAAATCATATTTGTACAAGTTAAATGTAATTTTTATAAATAATTTATACATTTTAGACTTGTAATTGTAATTCTTATTGCTTGTAATTCTTTTTAACTGGTCACCGATTAATACCAGTCGATCTACATCTTGATCGACTGACCGGTTTCTTACCAGGATAAATAAAGTTATTATTATTATTATTATTATTATTATTATTATTATTATTATTATTATTAACAGGCAGATCACAACTTAAAAAACACGAGGAAAAGCGCTCAGAGAAGATTGCAGAGGCAAGAATACACGTTGAGAGAGCTATCCAACGAATCAAAACTTTTCAGATCCTGTGTAAACCAATTCCACTCTCAATGGCTTATTTAGCTGAACAAATTTTTACTGTCTGTGCATATCTGGTTAACTTTCAAGCACCTATCTTAAGACAGTAAAAGGAAAGTACCTGATTCACTACAAACAATGTCTGTATAGAAAACGGGCAGTTTATCAGCTGTAATTAACATTTTTTGGTTGTAAATATGATTACTCAAAAAGCAATCCAGTCATTCGATTAGATTTTTTCTGGAAACTAAAATCCAATGATGTTATAAATTAAGACAAAATCTGTTGTTGTTGTTAGACAGAAGCAATCCTATTATCTTTACGCTAATGTAAGCAGATAATGTGACAGTCTTAACTTATACAATTTTAAATTTGTCTCAGTGAAGCAAGAGTAGAAAATTCAATTCCCAGTTTACCTATTCTTTCAACTTGATGCCATATTTCACTCTGGGTTAAGCTAACTCTAACAAAAGTATGTTGTGATATAACTTCTTGAGTTTTGGTAAATTGATATTCCAGAAATCCTCATTAAAATCCACTCTTCTAACAAAAAAATGAGTGCCATCAGAAGCCACAAACTCAGTCCATCTTCGACCAGTGCAAAACAGCCGCTGTTGCATCTGATAATAATATTTATGGTTTTCATTGACAATTAAAGATCCATCTACATCTTTGACAATGTGAAGTCTTCTCAATACTGCTTCCAATGTCTCATTGTAATGTGGGTGGATTTTCTTCACCTCAATAGATCCATCATCATCTACCAATCCATCAGGAGAGGCTCCTTGGAAGAGATGAGTTTTTGAAACAAAAAAGCCACATTTTTGTTATTTGTTATTTTCATATATTGTTCAATGATTTCCCCTTCGGAAAAAATGCCATCTCTCATGTGTCCAGTTTGAATCTTGTTGTTATAGCCAAGGATTTCACACACAGCTTTGGTGGGACTAGTTGTTTCTTTCATGAGAGTTTGTTTAAATTGTGAAGCTGTAATTCTAGGGGTTCTTTCTACAAACCACTGTTTACAATTTGATTGATCCCTTGTAGCTTCTTCAATCTTCTTGATATCATCGTCTTGTACTCTGAGCTTTTCAATAATTGTATCAGCTTTTGAAGTGATGTCATGTAGTGAAGCTGGACTTGACTTGGTAGGGCTGACTATTTCTCTAACATCATTCTCATGCTCAGTGACGTCTTCAATGTCCACTTTAAAACTGTAAGTAAAATTTGGATCATCAGCTGGCAAGAAATAATGCAATTCTTGCTGTAATGGTAATTGGGGTATAATATCTTTTTGGGCTAATATGTAGAATATAGGTGGCATGGGGTTTCCATGATTTGCATAGAATATATCTTTCTTTGAGTTCATTTTCAATTCATCCATGTTCCTTTTAGCATGCTGTGTGGTTCCGTAGAAACTTTCTGTTACAGAAGGAGATGGAATTTCTTTGTGGGTGGTTCTTTACCTACTTTGGCCTTATAAAAGTTGATATCCTCTATAACGACAGGTTCAACTTTGGCACCTGTAAAATGGGCAAAAGAGAAGTGCATTTGAAAAATAGAAAATAAATCCCAACATAAAATAGAATAATAACCCACTATATTATAAAATTAATCTTCAGGATACCTTTAGGATCTGACCATGAGCAAGGCAGATCAGTACAGGTGGGGTCAGGTGGAAGACGCTGTTTTCCCTCAGCTACTACATCACACAGGGTAAAGAGAATAGCTCCCACATGGCTACAGTCTCCTCTCAACCTAGAAAACAAATGCTACATTTAAGTAATCAATTTCATTTGACATTTTTTAAATAAACACAGCTTAGCCAATTGTGCATGTGCATTGGCAAAACACTGCCAACGGGTTTGCTTGATTGGGTTTCCAGTACAACATACATCACTTTGCTTTCCTCCTGATCGGTTGAGAATGACGGGTTGTAGATTCCTCTAAGAGCCCAAAGCTTTGGGAAATCGGGAAGCGAATGAACTTTAAAGCACAAAACAGTAAAGGAAAGGTCAAAACTATAATGAGACAGAATAAAGACAAAGTTTCAATTTATCTAAAATGTTGCAATTTAACTTAAAAGAAGGGTTTATTTTCTCAGACATGCTATTATATCTTACTTAGGTGTAATTGCATTGTTTTGTAATCAAACATAAAACATAGACTAACTTGGGTGACGCTCTATCGAAGGCGATCGTCGAGGGTGAGAGAAAACAGTAATTTTGGTCAGCGGGCAAACTATGAAACCCGCGAATATTGCGAAATCCCGCGAAAGGATGACATTTAAAAGCTGAAGACAATTTTTGACTAAGACACTAGAATGCATAATAATGGCGACGACTCAATGAATATATGAAAATAATATATGCGTACTGCGGTGTCATAAAATGTATGAAAGCGTTCCTCGCATTAATAAACCCTACTAAACTAGTAGGTGGAAATGAGGTAAAAATTCAGGACCGTACGGGATTTGAACCTACGACCTCTGCGATACCGGTGCACTGCTCTACAAACTGAGTTAACAAGCCAACTGGGAGCAGGTTATAATGTTGGTTCGTATTAAACCCGTCAATGAATTTGAATGTATGAAAGTCATATATGTGTACTGGGGTTTCATGAAATATATGAAAGCGTTCCTCGCAATAATAAACCCTACTGATCTAGTAGTGACTAAGTATTGTAGACATGACTTATTGACTGTCCGATGTAGGAGAAATATCAACGTCTGCATAGTGTGCCATGACGACGATGGAGAAGATTGGCTGGGATGCGACAGTTGTGACCTGTACTTCCACACAAGTTGCATCAAAGTGGATTACTCAGACTCTCTCTAGCGACTTTGTCTGCCCTTTCACAACATCGTTGCGGATTAGTGACATAAATCGATATTGGAGAATATTCTTCCCATTGTGGGACTGGCCTAAGACTAGACTAGGCTTTGTACAATTCCTGAAGTTCCCGTTATTTCACGAATTTTTTGACGCTTAAGTGTTGACAAGTTTTTCGTATTACGTAAGTGAAAAATTGACTCAACGCTGCAAGGAGAATCTCTCATAATTTACTCTTTAAGAGTCGAAGTTACCGTCCAAAATTCGAACGCTACTGTTAGGTTTATTGGCGCATTGATAACCTTGTAAATAGCTCAAACATACTGAACACATTTTCATTAGTTTTTGTATATCTTTATCCTTTGTTCAGTGCCATACACATTTCAAGTTTGAACTTTTCGTGGAAAACACGTGCTGCAGCTTACACGACGTATTATAAATTTAACCGCTGTACTGTAAACTTGTATGTTCCGCCCTCGACGAACGCCTTCGATATAGCGTCACCCGACTTACTTGACAGAATGTACATCTTGCTTGTGCTCCCATGCACGAAGTGTCTTATACTTTCGCACAGTTTGCTCTTCATAACCAACTCCAATTAAATATGACTTGACCATTGACTCATCCATGAGGATTGGTATGCCCCGGCCACCTTCGTCCATCTCATTTACCTGTGCCGGGAGGCTTTGAAGAACAAAGCATAACACAATAGAGGCTATTCTTATTCAATGACATGCAAATGAGTGGCCGGGTATTCTGCAATCTAACCGGTATGCCTGTTAAGTCTTTCTTCCATTCCTTTTGCTTCTGTAGATAAACTATGGTTGGTAAAGTCGAGCAAGCTGACTGATTCTCGGTCTTTGTAGCGGTTGTGGATGATGTTGACAGATTTAAAGCGTTGCAAACAATGTTTACAAGCGCTTTCTTCCCGATATTTTTCTCAAAATCTACAGAGAGGGCTCTACAAACTTCCGTAAGTTTTGGTTTTGTGAGTTTAGAAGCATCTTTATAACAATTTGGTAGCTTTGAATCCGTTTGTTTAGTTGGCGCCGCCATTTTGCTTGTAACTCGGGCTCCAAAGTTACCCCCCAAAGCGCAAGGTATTTTGGGTAATGTGAAAAAGGTGAAGAAATTTCGTGGCTTAACTATGCGAGTCAAATATTTTACAATGTTACAAAATACGCCTTTTTTTCAATTTTCGAGACGTTGCGACAGTCCTTACAGACTGGGGAAATAATTATGGCTCTTAATGCAGTCAGAAAATCATTTCAAATAAAACCAAATCTAATTTAGTTCTTTCCTAAGTAAAGTCTTTCCGTTGACAGAGTTTCAGGCAAAATTATTTTTGACGCAAAATTGACCGGGTGGAAATAAGAGAGACAGTCTCTTAAGTAAGTTACAACTCTTCAGCACACAAACTTCTGTTTGCCCTTGGGCAACATTGAAACATTCCTTTTCAACCACTTTGCTGGTCAAAGTTTTGGAAAGAAGATCGTCAGAAAGACGATCTACCTTCCAGCAGATATTGGTTTAATTTTTTATTTTACAATACGTTGATTGCGATTGGCTCTGATGAAATGATCGGAAAGGAATGTTCTTTTGTCTTCTTTTGAATTGGGTTATAAGAGATATCGAATGTAAGAGTGCCTTAGAAACCCAAGCAAAACTGGACGTGAATTGGCTGCCCGGATCTAGAAACCGTAATTAGGGTAATATCTTTATCCCGCTCTCGGTAAGAAAAGTCGTTTTCTGAGTCCCTGTCATATTCGTCTGCATATGTTTGCATCTCAGCAACTGCCACTTCAACGATACAGTCCTCAACAAATTTGACATGTGTCACATTCCCAGACGCTAAAATGCCGTTTGTGAATCAATTCGATAAAAGCTTACAACAGCTTGGCATAGGGTAAAATATGGACTGGACTGGACTATTTTTTGGAGGATTTATTGGACGATTTTTTGGACGATTTTTTGGCCGATTTTTTTGGACGATTTTTTGGATGATTTT